>NW_015548215.1:611282-617681 GCF_001515605.1 Sinocyclocheilus anshuiensis | reverse complement strand
ACATTTGGTCCCCATAACGTGATAAATACCAGGTACACACACACACACACACACACACACACACACAAACACAAAAGCAAATCCTGTAGTTGTTGTTCACCGGTTTGTGTCTGAATATAAATAGCACCGTGGCTGAGAGAAACCCCTGATACAGACGCTGTGGACTGCGTTTGATTGTCACGTCGTTGAGTTTAAGAAGGAAAGGGAGTGGGTTTAAAGGCAGAAGGGGAACCTGATGGAGACGGAGGCCGAGGGGTGTTTAGCGCTAACGGAGGCGTTCGGGGCACGAGAGGTGTTGGAATGCATTGATACAGTAGATTCATCTGTGTTTCTGATTACACACATTCACATGGCGCTCGCTCGGCTTCATGTGTCTCCCGCCGGCGGCTGGTGTTTATCCTCGGCGTGTTTGAACATCAGGATGGAGTTGTAGATCTTGAGGGCAGGGCCGAGCTTCACGCTCATTATCTTAACGATGTCTCGCTGCGTCAACAGCAGAAAGGCCTTCCCGTCGATTTGCTGGTGAGGGAGTCAGCAGAAAACATTACAAACAGAAATCGACTGTCAAATACAGCTGCTAATGAACACTAATGTCACTATGAAATCATAACGTGATCTTAAATATGACAAAATGAACTTTTAGCAGACCGATGCTTGCAGATGTGTACAGTCAGCTAGAAAAATAAATATTCTCTGAAAACGTACTCTTTAGTTTATCAGTTCAAGGGATGCAAGATGTGTTTGAAAGAAATTAATACTTGTATTCATCAAGGATGCATTAAACTGTTCAAAAGTGACAGTATAGACATTTATAGTGTTACAGAAGATTTCTATTTCAAATAAATGCTGTTCTTTTGAACTTTCTATTCATCTGTGAATCCTGAAAAATAAAATATTGTGCAGCACAACTGTGTTCAACATTGATAATAATCAGAAATGTTTCTTGAGCAGCAAATCAGCATATTAGAATGATTTCTGAAGATCATGTGACATTGAAGACTGGAGTAATGATGCTGAAACTTAGGAACATTTGTTTGCAGTGGAGCAGGTGTGATTTCACTGCATTTGTAGTGAAAGAGTAAAGCAGGATTTCTCTCATCTGTGTTTGATTTGAAGCTGCTGCGGCTGGAAGTGGAGAAAAATCACATTTGAAACTCATTGGATTTTTTTCTCCACACGTACCTCCTCTCTGAACTGCTTGGCCTGTTCCTCACAGCCGGGTAAAGAATGGATGAAATCAGCCACCTGAAACACACACACACACTTTCATCTTCACTCTTGTGTTTTCTGAGATTCTCAACTGGATAAAATCAAGGTTACAGTGTGACTGAATTGCTGGATTGCTTAGCAACTCTAAACAGCAGCAGTCACACCAATAAACTGTATCAGTTGGTAATCAAGTTGTTTATTCTAATTATTAATACATGTAATATTTTCATATTTTATGAACACTGGTGTCTATCATCATACTAATGCAGTGGGTTTTTATAAATACAAGTAATTTTGATCATGTTCAAAGAGTCTGTGCCTGAAAACAAAAATATAATAATATAAAATATAATAAAACATAATAAATAAAACATCTAAAAAATTACTTGTACACTGATGTCTATCATCATTTTGATTTAGTGGGTAATTATTAATAAAGTAATTTTATCGTGCTTAGTGGTCTATGCCTGAGAACAAAAATGCAATAATATCAATATAAATATAATATGTAAAATCTAAAAAAAGAAAAAACATAATATAAAAATACAATATACATAAACTACTAAAAACAAAAGCGACTTATTGCTTTTTATAAATTGTCCACTAACTTTACATAAGACACCAATGCTCATAAAATATTTACATATATTAATAATTAGAATAAATTATTTGTTTTAGACTTTTAAAACGGATGAAATAGTTTTAAACACAATGTGTCAAATCTTCATTTACTCGTGCAGAGTTACAGACACGTGAAAGCAGCGTCATAAAGTCTGACTGCGTGTGAATATGAAGGCTGACGCACGGCTGATCTGATCGCAGGTAACGCTGATGAAGCACGAGCGCAGGTCTGCTGAGAGTCTCAGGAACCTTCTGCAGCGTCAGCAGCGCGAGAATATCCTGCAGCGTTCACACAGGAACACACTCGCGCTCAGGGATCTCCAACAAACAACCGCAGCTAAGAATAACCCGGCTGAAGCGGCGCAGGAGTCTCTGAAGAGCTTCACTGATCTGCTTTTTGACCCTGCAGATGTTCTCACAGCACCATTACAGGAAGAGCGTCTCTGGAGCCGCGCCGGACTTTAATTAAAGAGACAAACTCCAGAGAGGATATTTGGAACAACATCTCCATTTATTATAAAACCGCCACCAAGATGCAGCAGATTGAGCTTCTGTGGTCCCTCTCAGCTCATATCAGAGCATCTGCATTGATTTCACCTGACAGACAGATGACAGAGACAGACAGACAGACAGAGACAGACAGACGACAGACAGACAGAGACAGACAGACGACAGACAGAGACAGACAGACAGAGACAGACAGACAGACAGACAACAGACAGAGACAGACGGCAGACAGACAGACAGACAGACAACAGACAGAGACAGACGACAGACAACAGACGACAGACAGACAAGATAGATAGATAGATAGATAGATAGATAGATAGATAGATAGATAGAGACAGACGACAGACAGACAGACAGACAGACAGACAGACAGACAACAGACAGAGACAGACAGACACAGACAGACGACAGACAGACAGACACAGACAGACAGAGATAGACAGACAACAGAGTGACAGACGACAGACAGAGACAGACGACAGACAGACAGACAACAGAACGAGCCAGACGACAGACAGACAGACAACAGAACGAGCCAGACGACAGACAGACAGACAACAGAACGAGCCAGACGACAGACAGACAGACAACAGAACGAGCCAGACGACAGACAGACAGACAACAGAACGAGCCAGACGACAGACAGACAGACAACAGAACGAGCCAGACGACAGACAGACAGACAACAGAACGAGCCAGACGACAGACAGACAGACAACAGAACGAGCCAGACGACAGACAGACAGACAACAGAACGAGCCAGACGACAGACAGACAGACAACAGAACGAGCCAGACGACAGACAGACAGACAACAGAACGAGCCAGACGACAGACAGACAGACAACAGAACGAGCCAGACGACAGACAGACAGACAACAGAACGAGCCAGACGACAGACAGACAGACAACAGAACGAGCCAGACGACAGACAGACAGACAACAGAACGAGCCAGACGACAGACAGACAGACAACAGAACGAGCCAGACGACAGACAGACAGACAACAGAACGAGCCAGACGACAGACAGACAGACAACAGAACGAGCCAGACGACAGACAGACAGACAACAGAACGAGCCAGACGACAGACAGACAGACAACAGAACGAGCCAGACGACAGACAGACAGACAACAGAACGAGCCAGACGACAGACAGACAGACAACAGAACGAGCCAGACGACAGACAGACAGACAACAGAACGAGCCAGACGACAGACAGACAGACAACAGAACGAGCCAGACGACAGACAGACAGACAACAGAACGAGCCAGACGACAGACAGACAGACCAGACAGAGACAGACGACAGACAGACAGACAGACAGAGAGACAGACAGAGACAGACGACAGATAGACAGACAGACAACAAGACCTCGAACCGCAGCCAATCAGATGACACCAGAGCCACGCCTCCTCATCAAACATTGGGCTGCTTGTGCAGAACAAACCAGCATGATCTCAGGGCTCACCAGCTGTTGTTAGGGTGTTCTGACTGGTTGCTAGGGTTAATGTCAAGCAGCTCAGTCAAATCAAACTCCAGATGTTCTGATCTTGAACACTCTTCAGACTCACACTCACCTAAACACGAGTGATTGGCTCGGTTAAATCACACTCATAATCAGAATGTATTGAGAGTCGCCGAGGGTAAATCCAGGCCATTATTCACATTAAGCACGCAGCTCTGACTCCATCAATCCAGACTCGATTCCACAGGAACAAACGAGCCCTTCAGTGCGAGTGTTTACCGATGAAGAACGACTCGTAAATCACAGTAAAGCGCTGAGCGCTGCTGTGTTTGCCACGGTAAAGCGCAGTAAAGAGCTTTCTATCACACAGCAGCTACACTAAAGCCAAATCACACAGCTGACAGCGGCTCTGAACACACTGTACCGCAGTAAATCTGATGTATATTACTGTGTTCAGGACTGAAGGGAGTTTATAGATGATCACTGACACAGAACCAGCACAAAATTAGCATTAATCAAACACTCCATTAACAGTTATACTGAACTAACATATTTGGACAATATTTTAATAGTTACACTATCACATCAGCCAATTAATCATAACCAACGTCTTCACTGAATTTTAAGCTTGTTAATATCATGTAATTTTGCTATTATTAAATTGCATTAAGCAAATATCATCTCTGATAGTTCTGATACTACAGAACTACAAACTTCATAAACTAGACTACTGTTCAAACGTTAGCGGTCAGTATGAGTTTTTTTAAGAAACTGGATGCATTAAAAAGGTTTAAAGTGACAGTAAATACATTTATAATGTTACAGAAGATTTCTATTTCAAATAAATGCTGTTCTTCTGAACGTTCCATTCATCTGTGAATACTGAGAAATAAAATATTGTGCAGCACGACTGTTTTCAACATTGATAATAATCAGAAATGTTTCTTGAGCAGCAAATCGGCATATTAGAATGATTTCTGAAGATCATGTGACACTGAAGACTGGAGGAATGATGCTGAAAATACAGCTGCGCATCACAGAAATACATTACAGTTTAACAGATATTCACATAGAAAACAGCTGTTTTACATTCTAATAATATTTCAAATTTTTTACAGTATTTTTGATCACATAAACGGTGAGCAGAAGAGACTCCTTCAGAAACATTAAAACATTTTACCAACCCCAAACGTTTAAACAGAAGTGTATATAAAAAAAGAACACGTGAAATCAAGCGGCTCACTCATAATGGCTCTGTCACACAGTGGCCTGTGCAGCGTTGGGTGATATTTACACAGCCTGCAGCTCAACATGCGTGTTGTGTGTTTATCTCTGCGCTCTGTTCATCCTCATGGAGCTTCAGCCGCACCTGGTTACCATGACAACCAGAGGCTCGATCTCACCTCCGCAACCCAACATTAGCATGACAAACAGCCTCAAACTACTGCAGAGACTGCCACTAAACGCCGCAGGTCACGAGAATGTGTTTATACTCGCGATCATGTGACCTCCAGCCTCTGCGCTCCCATTGGCCGATGTCATATCACATCATTTGCATAAAGATGAAATCTGCTCGAATGTAACATTATGAAAACTGCAGCTCAGGAATCAATGATTCTGAACGATTTCTGCCTTCAAACTGCTGTCAGTATCAATAATTACTGTTGTGATGCCTGATATGCCTGTTTAAAAAAATATTTAGGCCTAAATTTAAGATTTGCGTATTTAAATTGCATGCACAATTTCCATGCATTTGGATTACACAGTTTTAACATAAACTAATAAACTTAATGTGATCATATTTGTCAGTCATACATCAATCAAACAGGTCAGATTTTTTCAAATAGCTTAGAATTAGTATAAATCTGTTCATTATGAAAACAAATACATTAATTAAAAACATGGTTAAATATGGCTAGCTGTGTAACAAGCAATATTCAATCAGTTAAAATGTATAAGACTGAAACAAACTGGATTTATTGATGATAAATATATAAATCTGATCATTGTGCATTTAAAACAAATTGAGTTTATTAGCACTATTACAGAAATCTGTTTCATTGATGTATGACTGACAGATATGATCACATAAAGTTTATTAGCTTGTGATAAAACTGTCTAATCGAAATGCATGGAAGTTTTATATGCAATTCAAATACATGAATCTTACATTTAGGCCTGAATTTGAATATACAAAATGCAATATTCACTTAATGTCTCATTATTTGAGTAAATTCAAACGTACAAAACAGGGATGCAAAGCTGGATTACTTTCATGGAAAGCATTCATATGGTTTGAACAGGAACAGATAAACCCCGATATGAGCTGCATTCAACAGTAATAACTGAGCGACGCTCATGAAGCTCAGCCGCTCAAACTCACGAAAGCTATGTGATCTGCTGAATGAGAGGAGTCTGGTGTTCCTCACCTCCTCCACGCTCCAGTGGGAGACGCGACTGGCCTGAACGCCAGCCACACCAGGCAGAAGCTTACAGTGCTGCTCCCAACACAGCGGCAGATCACGGCTCGGGTGAGCAGACATGGCCGAGAGGAAGACCGACTGATGCAGCGCCTGCTGGAGACTGTCCA
>NW_015548215.1:608726-611243 GCF_001515605.1 Sinocyclocheilus anshuiensis | reverse complement strand
TCATCAAACTACGCCTTTGTCTCTTTGTTTATTTTGAATACGCGCCCTCCAGCGGCGAAAATTACATATTGTGCCTTTAATATATGCACACAAAACTACTGAACGCCACTACGTCAAAGAAAAACTGATTTTCTAGGGCTAATCAACACTAATTATTAAAAAAATTATAGAATAATTATTATTTTTGGACTAATTATTGATGACAAACCATTTTACAGAAATAGTGTTTAATAAAGGATAACATTTTAGTGCAAAAATATTGAAAATTCTCACTTCACACATATTTCAACAGATCCGAAGCTCATAAATCACACTCCAAAAATATTTACAGTGATTTTTTTTACTGAATTATTCCAGTTTGTCATTTGTTGGAGATTGAAAAGATGGTTTAAGACACTTTCTCTCTCCCTCTCTCTCTCTTTTTCTTATTTTCTCTTTCTTTCTTTATGTATGTATGTAGTTGTTTGGAAAAATGTGTGATGTGATCTGACATTTCCAAACAAGGAGAAAAAATAAATAAATAATATATATATATATATATATAGATAGATAAAACATGAATAAACATGAATGACAGGCTCAACACGGTTTCTCCTGTCAATCTGGTCCATGTAAAACACACTAAACCTTCTCTCTCTGCTGAAACTTGTTTTCCGTTTGCTTCCTTTCATTTGCCACACTTTGAAAACCACATGAACTCTGAGAAAGCGCTGACGTTCTGTCAGTCTCCAGCTTTAGATGAACAGACATGACAAAAGCAGGTCTGCTTTGCGTCTGACAGACACTCATCATGAGCTGTGGTTCTGGAGAGCGTTCAGTCAAGGGGAACACAGAAGCGTGGCGTGTTTTCGTGTGTTCATGCGGCGTCTCCTGCTGCGTTCAGATGCATCCAGCGCAGTAATGCACACAAACAGCTGCCACTCGTGTTTGGGCTCATTTGATTCTAAAGGTCATTTCTACCAAAATAAAGCACAGATTCTGTCTGATCACGGGGTTCAGAAGCGCTTTTCTGTTTAATGACACTGCGTTTGGATGCGGCATGAGTCTGTCAACACAAACGGCTCTGAGCGCGGTCTCTGCTCGCTGAGATCTCACAGCGTCTCGCTCATATGTTCCTGGCAAACGCTGTGTCTCACGCTCCACTGCGCAAACGGCTCTTTATACACCAAAAGAGCTGCTAAACGGACACCAGAGATCCTGCTAATGAACTCAAACCAGCACAAACCAGAAAACAAAGGTCAGAACATGTGAGATTTACATTCCAGTCTCAATCAGGTCTAATATGTAAAGTAAGGAAGGCTTCTGTGAGGGTCCGGTTAGTGCTGGTCTTCACTTGGTCTTCTAGTAACTAGCAGTGTGAATCTTCAGGCACTTCATGAATCGTCAATCGATTCCAATATGATTCATAGTCTCAAATGTCACTGACAGCGTTTGGGTTCAGAGTGAGTTATAGTGCTGTGAAGCCAAAGTCTGTGTGATACGCATTGAAATATGAGCTGAAACAGAATCAATGTGTACAAAAACATCACTGGTCTGATATACTTATGGAGTAAAACATGTCCTCATAATGCATGTAGATTCAGGTTTTGCTACAGTATGAGGATGTCACAACTGTCTGTCTCATTCAAACTGGAAAAAAAATAAATAAAATGTTTTGGTAAAAATGTAAAACAAAGTTTTTGTAAATTTTTTAGTAAATTTTAGAACTTTTAATAAGTTCTTTAGTAAAACAAAATGTAAAAAAAATAAAAGATGAGTTTGTTTCTTCATCAGATTTGTAGAAATGTAGCACTGCATCAGTGTCTCAGCAATGGATGCTCTGCAGTGAATGGGTGCCGTCAGAATGAGAGTCCAAACAGCTGATAAAAACATCACAATAATCCACAAGTAATCCACAGCACTCCAGTCCATCAGTTAACATGTGGAGAAGACAAAAGCTGAAACTAATCCAGCATTAAGACGTTTTTAACTAAAATACCATAGAGTCCATAATCCATAATAACGCTTCCTGCGGTGAAAAAGTGCATCTGCTGTCGTCTCTCACATCAAAATCCAACCACATATTTGTTTAGAGACACTTTTTCACTGGAGGAAGAGTTATTATGGATTATGGACTCTATGGTATTTTAGTTAAAAACGTCTGTTGTGTCTGTTGTGTCACATGATCAGGTGAGATCAGGCCTGATGATGAGGACGCGAGTGGACGGCGTCACCAACGATTAGAGTCTCACAGCTCGCATCAACAACAAACTGACTGCTATTATTAACACATTCTCCCATATCCACAGAAATAACCATGATGCTATAGTAAATAAGAATGGAAAAGTCCTCCTGCAGCTCTGTCGAAGCCTGGGTCTGTATATCATCAACGGTAGGTTACGAGGAGACACTTTAGGGAGATTCACATTTTGCTCACCTCTGGGGAATAGCACAGTTGATTATATGATAACAGACATAGATCCTTCATCTCTCAGATCATTCACTGATAGAGAACTAACCCATCTGTCTAATCACAGT
>NW_015548215.1:599297-608627 GCF_001515605.1 Sinocyclocheilus anshuiensis | reverse complement strand
GAGAGAGAGAGAGAAAGAGAGAGAGAGAGAGAGAGAGAGAGAGAGAGAGAGAGAGAGAGAGAGAGAGAGAGTGCAGCTCTTCTGAAGCTGCTGGATGTTATTGGTCTGATCTGATGCTCCTGTGAGGAACGACAGAGACTGAGAGTCTGATCAATCGGATCCTGGAGACGTTCACCTTCAGATGACACCGGAATCTCGTCTCACGCACGCGAGCAGCTTCAGCCGTTCATGAAACGCCAAATCAATCACAGCTCACCAAACGAAGCTCACAGACGATCAATCACCGTTTCAGCAGCTACTAAACTCATCTGTACTTTGACTTTCAGCAAATTAAAATCTAAAATCAGTCGGACAGACAACACTCATATCTCACAGGAATATGATGTTCAACTGTAAATATTGAGAGTCAGAGAAAGATCAGCCGCTGACCATCTGCTCCACACTGAAGATCCAAACCCTGCTGAGATGATGGAGCAGAACCAGGCCAAAACCAGCATCTCAGTGGGACGGTACTGGGCCAAAGAGCTCATCTGAATCATGCACTTCAGTGCTGAAATATATCTGCAGCCATAATCTGTGTTTCTCTACCTCCAGACCAGCGGATCTCAACCACGAGCCTCCGAATGACTGAAAATGATCTCAAATCAAAGCAATCCAAATACTTCTAAAGTGCTTACTAATCTAAATTTCAACATTTACTCATAAAATGAGTGTTTTTATAACGTTTATGATTGTTATATAGCGTCAGCTGTGGTCCGATCTCCTTGAAACTTTTGAGCTTTCGTTGAGGCTTTATAGGCTTTTGGGTATATTTGGATAGAACCCTTTTCTAAAGGACCCCATTTTAGCTTCCCAAAGGGTAAATTTCAACATGTTTTTGATAATTATTGACCTAGACAGTCCAGAGAATTGTACTGCGGTGGTTTTTTCCAGATTGAGCGAAAAAACCTAGGACTAGTTCGCAAAAGTAGGTTTTGCACATCTTCTCAATAATTAAAAAAACGGTTTGATTGCCAGCAGTGATTCTAGAGGCAAAGTTGTTCGGAACGAAGAGGTCTATCATACGATACAAATATCGCGTGTATGTGTGGAAAACCGTGCAATGTACAATTGTTTACGTCCTCAAAAAATGCGATACCGCCCCCCAGTGGCCAATTTCTTTCACCTTTCTCACAGACCTTTGGGGCCGCGGGTCAAACAGGCCCACCGAGTTTCATTATGATCGGCCTCCGTTAACCTTGTCTAATAGGTGCTCAAACTTCATCGGCCAATGGCGGCCATGTTTTTTGAGATATGCAAATGTCCCCATAGACACTTGTGGCACTTTGGACCAAGACTGTGCACAGTGATTTTCATGTTGATAGGACAAATGGTTGCCTATTTATAGCCATTTTAAAGTTTTTATAGCGCCACCAAGTGGCCAATCTCCGCGATTTTTTCCCTGTGACCTCAGCTTGAGCTCTTACATAAGTGTTCCAAGTTTGGCGAAGATATCTCATTCCGTTCAGGAGTTATAGGCATTTTACTAAAAGTGGCCCTGCACCCTTCGAACGTTTTGGCGTCCCTTTGCGACAGTGAGTCAAAACTTTTTTTTGATAATTATTGATATTCACTCTCCAGAGAATCTTTCTGCACTGGTTTGGTTCAGATCGGGCGAAAAACCTAGGAGTAGTTCGCAAAAGTATGTTTTTCAAAAAATGCAAAATACCCGAAAATTTTGCCGACATAAGACACTTGAGCCAGCGACTGACGTTTTAGGAGTTATGAGCGATTTCGTACTTTCGATCACTGTAGCGCCCCCATCAAGCCGATTGGGTGGCGGTGTGAGTACTACCATCCCTCCAAGTTTCAAGTCTCTACGACTTGCGGTTTGGTCTGCACGATTAGTTTTACGTGGAAATCGCTCATCCGTGACCATTCTAGCAACTACTATAGGGTTTCAGCGCTACGCGCTTGAACCCCTAAAATAAATAAAAAAAATAATGAAAAAATAAATACAATTTATATTTATGAATATATTTTATTTTAGCTAGTTGCAAAGGCAACATTCCTAATTTTAATTTAGTTTAAATAGCAAATAAAAGTAATGAATGCAATTATTAATTAATTTAAACTATTTAGTCATTAAAAACCTAAAAGGACCAAAAAAAAAAAAGAGAGAAATAAAATTTAAAAAAAACGAAAAGTTACCAAAACAAAATTACTAAAACTTTCACTAAAATTAAAATGAAAATTAATAATATTAATTCAATTGAAAAAAAATATCGCAACAAATACTAATTCAAAATATTAACAAAAACTACGTAGACATATTAAAGAAATAATAAAAAAATACAGAAATTATTGAAACTTTAAAATTAAAATAAAAACTGAAATATAAAAATAAAAACGAATTCAAAATATTCATAAAAATATATAGACATATTAAAACACTAATAAAATGACAAAAATGTACTAAAACAAAAATACTAAAAATATTTTAAAAACTTATTCAGAATACTAAAAACATATTCCAAAAACATAAAACACTAATAGCATTTCAATGACACTAAACAGCCTCTAACCGAATCGCTGTCTCTCCGCTGACAGCTGATCTGAGAGCAGGACTGAGCTTCTGATGCTGTGAAGACGTCTTCAGGACACACGTCACATGACAGTGATTCCTCATCTGATTCAATCGTCTCTGCTAATGAAATCTGAGCTCATCTATCTCTCAAAATCAGCGCGTCACCAACCCAAACGGCTCGACCTGACGGCTTAATGTTTTAATGGAGAAAATCTCTGGAGGCAAACGAGGACTGAAGAAAAGCTCAGAGCTTTGGGATTATTTACTGAAGCCGTTTTTAAAGTCAACACATCAAAACGACTCGGTTTACATCAGTGCACGATATAGTACATTAAAGAATGATCATGTGACTTTTACGTACGCCAGGTGACCTGTAAATGCGAAAAAACTGTTTCCATTGCAGTTTTGAGAAATATTCCTTTTTCAAATTGCCTGAAAAACCACCTCATGGGAGCGTAAAAACGTTTTTGCGATATATGGGAGTTTTTGCAAAATTGACGTTCCATTGGGTGTATTTTCAATTCGCAATTTCAATTTGTGCAATTTGAAGGGTAATGGAAACGCAGCTACTGAATCAATGATCTGACTTGAACTGATAAACGGATTGTTTTCTATTGTCCTCTTGCATTATCTGCACACATTTTTCCTGTTTGACTCTGTAAAGCTGCTTTGACACAATCTGTATTGTATAAAGTGCTATAGAAATAAAGGTGACTTGATTGAAAACTGAAAATATAAAAATAAAAACTAATTTCTACACCATATGTAGTTTGGATGGATCTGCAGTGAGAAGGAGCTGTAGCTGCTGCTGGTCTGGAGAAAGAGCTGACTCACCAAACACCTCCACACACACACATCGACATCACCACATCATCTTACAGCCTTCTATAAAAATAAGCATTTCACAGCATTTGAGAATATGCTGCAGCTGATGATTACACACGTTTGTCATTTTACAGCATGGATGCGAGTCACAGCACGATTCTCATTAGCAGCATCACTCACTCACTCACTCTCACACTCTCACACACACACACACACACACACACACACACACACACAGTCTTACACACACACTCACACACACACACAGTTCTGTCTCCTACTGACTGTAATGAATATTCTGGTCTGGAGGGCTCTCGCGTCTCCATGGAAACAATCAGAAAAGTATGGCAATCAATGAAACTGCTGTAAAACGCTAGATATCATTTTATGAAGCACAGCAGCATCACGACTCAAAAACTGGAGTTTCAAAGTATGGCTGAACGACAAACAATATCATATCGAAATCCTGATCAAATTTATCATAGATGAGCTCTGGTCATATTTACTGCACATGGATTATTCAAACAGCAGAAATAACTATCGTCAAATACACACTCAAACCGCCAGAGTAAAAGTTCAGTTTCACTAGAAATTATGACAGAAATATAAGGAAAAAAAACGTTAAAATTACAATACTAATATTTATGAGTCTTAATTTAGTAGTTTTCGAATGTTAAACCACCAAACTTTTATTTTAACAGAAACCACAGGCTTAAAGCTTAAAGCTTCTCTTGTTGTTAAGTGCTTCTCCTTACATGTTTTGTGAAGATGTTTTGTACGTTTTCTTCACAAATGCACATTAAAGCACTTACTCTTAACTGTAACGTAGAAACATGCATTTCTTTAAAGCTGCTGTGAAATGATACATATTGTGAAAAGCGCTATACAAATAAACATGAATTGAACTGAACTGAAAAAGACTCAAACTTCATGTGGATAATTTTCTGTGAGACGTTGAAAACACCAGATCACGAGCTGCTCGCGTGTAAATGAACACAATGACGCACTTCACTCTGAAACATGTGCATGTATTTATAGAATTAAATCAGTATTTGTGTTTTTATAAGCCACATCTCTATTTGGGTTTTATTTTGTTTAATCATGCAGCTCTACTGGAAATAACATCATTCACAAGCTCGTCTCTCATGCATCAGTAAATGAAGGAGCGAATGCCTCGTAACAGCTCATTTCTTCATAAATCACATACAGACAACAAAACAAAAGTAAAGTCATCTGCACTCTCAGTATGGAGGAGTTTAATTATTATTGAAACCCATCTCACTGGTAGGTTTTTCAGGGTGGCCTGGGGAGGGGAGGTATCCAAAGCAGCAGCGGTACGACTGGTCTTCAACGAGCCCAAAAGAGCCCATGTTACACCTCTCTTTATCTCCTTGCACTGGCTACCGGTCGCGGCTCGCATCAAGTTCAAGACATTGATGCTTGCATATAGAACAGCCACAGACTCAGCACCCGCCTACTTCCACTCACTACTACGAATCTACATCCCCTCCAGAAGTCTGAGATCCGCTAGTGAGCGACGCCTCGTGGTCCCATCACAGAGAGGCTCAAAATCACTTTCCAGAACATTCTCGTTCACCATTCCTGGCTGGTGGAACGATCTTCCCACCCCTATCCGGAGTGCTGAATCCCTGACAATTTTCAAGCGACAGCTGAAAACGCATCTCTTTCGACGCTACTTTACTTCATCCTAAATATAAAAAAAAAAACGTCTTTCTCTTTATTTATTCCTTCCCTTTCTAGCTTGTACTTATTTGAACAATGCCTGAAACTTGGTATTACAGGCACTTCCTGTGTCTGTTTGCCTCTTCAAGAAGAATCGCTTTATGTATTCTTCAATTGTATGTCGCTTTGGATAAAAGCGTCTGCAAAATTACTAAATGTAAATGCAAATGTCTGAGCCATGTCTCCTGTGCAGGTGTCAATGCAAACTTTACAAGCAAAATCTCGAAGCCATGGTCAGACATTATATGAACATTTATGCACATAGAAAGGACATGATGTGTGAATGTCAGATGTTGGCATCATTCAGCATCACATCGCATCAAACAATTACAGAAATAATTACAGAGAAACAACTGGCCTGATTTACAGATGCAGAAGTGTTTTCTGCTCAAGTGTGACTGTGATTGGTTGAAATGAGTGACACTTCAGTCACTGAAGAAACAGGTTTAAACACGATAGACGCTCACCTGAAATAACGCTGTTCACATTCATGTCGTCCTCCTCGTCCTTGATACGCAGATACTTTGTGGACTGAGAGAGTCTGAAAATAAAAATATATTTTTATAAAAAATTCAAAAAATGTGTTTCTTTAAAAAAAAAAAATATGATGTATAACAATGAGAAAGACCTGGCGTTGCAAGTCTTTTATTTCCTACAAAATTGAATTCAGTCTCTCCAAACACTGCTGCTCTTGATCTCTTATGCTCAAAGCAGCCATGTTAAAAATGACTGTAATAAGATTTTTGGGTACTAAATTAAAGTGACTCCAGTAGCAGCAGAACCCATTATTTGTGTAATGGAGCATTTGCAGTGGAGACTAAGAGCATGATATCACAGAGACGCTTATTTTCTTGTGAACAGCGTTGAGTAAAGCAAACACAACAAAGCTTTGCTCAACCACCACCTTAATCACTGTCAAACTCGCACACACAGCCCCATATGGTGAAGGTACAACAATCCTGGATGCTCAACTCAAAATGCCTCGAGTGCCCTCTACTGGCTACAACGGATCGGGTGCGAACGCGACCGCGAACGGACGACCAGGTTGTTCAGGGTAGACTATGGCCTGTACTGAAACTAGCCCTGATATTGACTGTATTAAAAATAATAATAATACACATAACAGTGTAAATATTAGCAGATGCTATTCCAAATACGTATGGCAGCTGTAATGACAGTTTCAAAACACCTTCAGTGAATTAAAAGCTCTTACCTCTGCCTTAAAAAAACAAATTGATGAAGAACTTTTTCGATTGTTGCTGGGCTTCCGGTACTATATTCCGTCTAAACGCAGAGTTTCAGACCCGCCTGAAGTCCAGTGTGCAGCATAAGTAACTCCATGTGCTCCGGCACATTACATTACACTCACCTGACGCATTTAAAGCGGTTTGTTTGAGTTTGACGCTGGATCGTCAGGTGACGCGACCATCATGGGGGATCAGTATGTAGGAGAAGTCCTCAGTCTGTGTTTGCAAAGGCTTGCTATAGAATAAGCTCGGTTAGATATAATTGGCCCTGTTTATTTTTTTTATTATTATTATATATTTATACATATGTATTTCCCACAGCAAAAAGTAATACTAGACTAACAAAATTATCTAAAAAGATGAGTAAACAGTCGGTAAATAAATAAGAAACCTTCACCAGAAAGTGAAAGTAAACTGACGGCACTTTTGGCATCTGACGCTGCATTAACGGCGCATATTCTCTCAGAGACGACGAGAGACGAATCTACTTCATATGCTGATAATGGTAGCCTATAGCTTAATATTTATCTTGTGGCCCGAACATAGGCTAGTGAAAAAAAAAAAAATTTTTAAATAAAGAAAAAATAAACGTATTTTGTGTTAAACAGGTTATTTTTTTTTGTTTTGTTTTTTAAAGTCGGTGCTTGAAATAAAGCTTTTTCATTGATGATTGCAGTGTTAATAATTCTAATTATAGGCCTATAATTAATTGTAGCTATAATAAACCTGTTTTGAAAGACCTTTTTAAAAACATTTTCCATGAGGAGTAAGCTAGCCTAATCTTTATTACCCTCGCAGCGCGTCAGTTATGCTGTGATGCGCTATGAAATTATTGCGGGGCAAATTAATTGTAATATTAATTTAATAATAAAAGTAACTTAATAATAATAATAGCCCTATTAGGCTAATACAAAGAATGTAACAGGCCTATGTTAATTGAAAATGCCAAATTAGATATAACTAAGTGTACAAAATTATTTTATTCAAAAATGTCATGTTTGTGATTTTTTTTTTTTTTTTTTGTTAATTCGTTTTTTAAATTAATAGGCCTACAAATTAGGAAACAGGTGCAGTTAATCGCCGGCTTCAGTCACAAAATTTATATAAAAACAAATGACATTCATTCATAATTGGCCTATTTTAGTTATTTGAGAAGTTATAATAGTTCTCTAATTATGTTAAAATAGATTAAACAATAATTATTTAACAAATATTATATTTGTATAATAAACTGGGGGGTCTTTCATCAGAGTGGGCGTCCGCTGCCTACGCCCCGGAATCAAATTTAAATAAAACTCAATAGTGTTCATTGTCTTAATTATAGACTGATTATCAGAGAAGAGTGACATCAGAAACACTGTTTTTGAACAGATAAACAAACTGAGGTTCATTTAATACATTAGTTTTGGGCACTGATTTCCTCCTACTGTATCCCTATTATTATTATTATTATTATTATGCTCTCTGATATGTGTAGAGACTCCAAATCTGATCATTCACTCATGATGTAGCAGCAAAGACCGTCCTACTTCAGTTTAAGTCTTTGAAATCAAGCTTTTTACCCCAAATCTGGCAAAATAGTCTCAAAGGATGTAAAGAAGACAAATCAAGCTGTAGGAAGTGTATTAAAAGTGCAATGAAGCCTTTAAATGTTCCTGCTGTGGAAACAGAGGACTGATCTGAAAATCCTCCTGCGGCAACAAGCGCTCTTCACGGCTCAACATCTATTACAGCTTTAAATGAGACTGATAATGACGCTTCTGAACATACACACACACACACACACCCTCATGAACACACACACACACACACACACACGTCTGGTCAGCTATCCTTGTGGGGACTCTCCATAGGCGTAATGGTTTTTATACTGTACAGACCGTATATTCTATTGCCCTACACCAACCCTACCCCTAAACCTACCCCTCACAGGAAACTTTCTGCATTTTTAGATTTTCAAAAAACTTAATTCTGTATGATTTATAAGCTTTTGTGCCTGTGGGGACCACAATTTAGGTCCCCACCGTGACACGAGTCCCCATGAGTCTGTGTGTAGTCAGGTTTAAGTCCCCACCAGGATATATAAACCAGTACACACTCACACACACACACACACATACACACACACACACACACACACACACACACACACACCCTCATGAACACACACACACACACGACTCAATGAGAGCGACAGTCTGACTGCAAACGCCCGAGAGAGCGAACACACGAGCATCTCTCGCTCTGAGCGACTCTGTTATCTGTGGATGTTCAGAGGATGTTAAAAACCTCCCATACCTTCAGTAATTAAGAGCAAATGAAACATCAATGATTCATGGCTGGAAACGGATTAAGAAACTCTCTGACGGGCTGAAAACAGCAAAACGGACTCATTAAAGCGACAGTTCACCCAAAAATGAACATGCTGTCTTCATTTACTCTCCTTCATGTCTTTCCAAAACCTGTACGAGTTTCTTTCTTCTGTTGAACACAAAAGAAGAGATTTTCAAGAATGCTGGGAACCAAACAGTTGACGGTAGCCATTGACTTCCATTGTATTTTTTTAGATCCTATGGAAGTCAATGGGTACCAGCAACTGTTCAGCTACACAAATTCTACAAAATGTCTTCTCTTGTGTTCAACAGAAAGAAACTCGTACATGAAGGAGAGTAAATGATGACAGCATGTTCATTTTCAAGTGAACTATGCCTTTATAATGAATTTCCCAGCATGATAATACGCAATATCTTGTACACTTTGAATGATCCACCAAATGCATGAATCTAATGTAAATAAATCATGTTCCTGTCCGAATAAACCTTCAATCTAAGACAGAAAACATTCATGCTTTCTGTTCTCTGGTGGTTTGGTCTCACATTTCAAACAATCCCATCCTGATGTGTGTGTGTGTGTGAGTGTGAGAGAGAGTGTGTGTGTGTGTGTGTGTGT
>NW_015548215.1:575408-599244 GCF_001515605.1 Sinocyclocheilus anshuiensis | reverse complement strand
GTGAGTGTGTGTGTAGGTGTTCAGCAGGTTCTGCTCTCTGTATGAGACGTGACACTGTTAATGAGACACACATCAGCTCCAGTCTGTCTGCTCCTGTTAAACCGGACCGAGCTGAGCTTCAGAAACGAGCCTCATTCTAACCCATTAAAGATGCTGTTAAACGCTTACTTCACCCAGTAATGACTATCCTGCCAGCATTCATGATGCTTTATACACCAGGGTCTCTACAGAGCCTTTACAGTCACATTTAAGACCTTTAAAACACTCTATTAACACTGTAGGCCCATAAGAACAAACCCATACATGAAAATAAATCTTGTATATCAGATTATTTTACAAAATTAGTTAAGTTTAAAAAGTTAAGTTAAAGGTTTAATGTTTTATTCAACATTGGTTCACCTACCAATATAAGAATAAATGTGAATTAGAGGTCGATCTATACTACATTTTTTTAAATTTTGTTATTTTACTATCATTGAGAAACTATTTTAATATTTTGAATTACATTTTTTTTCTATTTTCATTTTAAAGTTTTAGCAATTCTGTTTTTTTAATGTCTATATTGTTTTTAATCCGTTTTAGTTATTTTAGTACTTCTTTTATTTCAGCTAGCTGCCAAGGTGACATTTCTCGTTTAGTTTTTTTATTATTATTTTATTTCAGTTAACTTTTATTTTATATGAAAAGAGTTTTAAGTTCATTTTATTTTATGAGTAATGATTTTTTTTTTAATGGTTGTAGTTTTAGTAAATAATAATAACCCCACATTAGGCCATATAACAATCCAAATTTAAGACCTCTTACAATCACAACACCTTTTAAGATATTTAAGACTTTTTATGACCTTAAATCTGATATAATAAAAAAAAAAACAATACAGGTTTTGATAAAACTGAATTCTAAAAGTTTTAAGGACCAACATGGACTTTATGTAGACTTTCAATGGATGGATGAAAATGTGTCTCTGAAGATGAAAAATCAAAATGAGGACAGAAAGATTATTATAAAGCGGAGAGTTCCGCTGCTTGATTCTGATTGGCTGAGCCGCGTTCGAAGCTGTTGTAAATTACTCTACAAAGTAACATACACCTTTGTTTACGTTTGTCTGTTGCTCGGCAACAACTTTGTAGCAACCACAACTGTTTCTGAGGAGCTACATTGTTTGGTGGAAGAATACTGTTTTTATTAATATCATTACACTTTATTTGCTCTGTTTTATTTTGTGAAACCTTACTACGTATATGGAATAACCGTTTTATAAAAGCAATAAGCCCCGTGAAGCCGTGGTTTACAGTGAGTTTATAACAGCGTTGTTAGGTACGACGTGAAGCGGAGTTATAATATATACCCCCTTAGCTGTTATAAACTCACTGTAAACCACGGCTTCACGGGGCTTATTGCTTTATTTTAGAGTGAATTCTCTCTTTAAATGAAGCTCTGAGCTCATCGTTACAGTATGTTAGTGCACTCATCATAAACATGACATGAAACTAAAGCCTGTCTGTTATTTGTAAAGCAAGCCTGAAGCAGCGGTCTGATCTGAGCTGTGCTGTGAGTGACTGACTCGAGTCGAAGCATCACCTGCTGGGAAAGCGTCCTCTCTTCTGTCCCGCCGTCAGAGACTCGTCCTTCAGCTCTCTCTTCATCATCGCAGGCCGGCCGCGCAGACGAGGAGCGCCGTCATACACCACCCTGAGACAGACGACGCCGACTCAAGCTAATGAGTTAGCATCCTCAACTACAACTATTAAAACACATCTTTGTTCATTTAAATAATGCTGATATATATATATAAGATGAAAAACTTAAAGTAAATGAAAATGAGAAATGTTGCTAGGCAACTAACTAAAATAAGTTGAAGTTGAAGCACTTAAATAACTAGAAATAAATAAAACTGGAACAGGAAATAAATTAAAAGCTAAAATGGAACTTAATCTAAAACTGAAAGAAAATAAAACTGAAACTAAAACTGAAAATAAAAATAATTAAACATTAATAGAAATATTGAAAATCTAAAACTAATAAAAAATGACAAATTTGGCATATAACAAAATTACTAATACTTTAACAATATTAAAATATTTTTGTTTGAAAATAAAATGTAAATATTAGATGAAAAACTCAAATTAAATGAAAAATAGAGACTTAAATAAGTAGCACAGAAATTGCTATAACTAAAATTAAACTGAAATAAAAATAAATTTAATCTAAACCTAAAACTAATGACACGAGCAGAACGAAATGACTAAAAATTTAACTAAAACATAAAAAAAATAACTGAAATAAAATATAAATACTAGACACTTTAAATAAAAATTAGAAACTGAACTAAATTAAATTGAAGCACTGAAATTGCTAACTAAAACTAAAACTATAATAAAATAAATTTAAATGTAAATAGTAATATTTAAAAAGACCTAAAACTAAAATACAAAAGCACATAAAATTACTAAAAATTAAATGAATATTAAAATGAAAACACTAACTCAAAAGGTTAATAGAAGCTACACTAGTCCCTGAATAATAAGAGGGTTTGAAGAGTGAGTGTCTGTCTCTCAAACCTCTACACAACATTAGCAGCGTAACACGCATGTTTAAATCATGTTTCATGTTCTCAGAAAACTCATGAGAAGAAATCGATAGTGAATTAAACCTCACACAATGTTTGTCGATCCGAATTAAACTCTGAAAGTTTAAATAAACCCTAAATATTAAAATCAGATTCACATATTTAAATGTGCATTATTCTGGACAAAACTTTAGCACGATCACAAAAAGTCACGCGATAATCAACGTCACTTAGTATAATTAACTACATAACTAACTGAAATAAGTTTAAGATAAGGCACTAAAATTACTAAATGGAAATAAATAACTAAAATGGAACTAAAACTAAAAATGAAATAAAAAAATTAAACCTTCAAAAAAAAATAAAACTAATAAAAACATTTTTGTTCATCGAAATAATGCTGAAATAAAATAAACTATAAAAATTAAATAAAAAACTTAAACTAAATGAAACTTAGAAATGTTGCCTTGGCAATTAACTGAAATAAGTTAAAGTTGAAGCATTAAAATTACTAACTGAAATGGGATTAAAACTGAATTAGAAATCAACGTAAAAATTAGAATTGAGCTTCAAAATTTTAAAGGTGGCTTGGGCAACAAACTGGAAATTAATAAATAAAAACTAACTAACTAAATAAAATAAATAAATAAAAACTAAAACTGGAATAAAAATAAATTTGATCTGAACAGTAATATCTAAAAAGAACAATCTAATAAAATCTACAGTAATAAAATTACCAAAAAAAAAAAAACTAAATTAAAATAAAAATATAAAAAAGCTCATTCGACATATTAATACAAATTATAATAGTATTTAACTAATACTAAAATAACATGGCACATGTGTGCAAGTTATGTGAAAGATGTTCATATGTTTAATTTGGTCCTATTGATAATCTGTACACATCTATAAAATACATGTGATTTGCTTTATACAAAAAAGTCTTAACTTTTGCTGTGCCTGATCCAATAATGGGTCAGGTTTCAGCAGTGTTAAGGGAGCACTGAACTGCATTGTGGGATACGGTATCTCAGTCTCATTGACAAACCTGTTGTCCACATGGCTGCTCTCCTCCTTCCCATCTTCCTCCTCCTCCTCCTCCTCCTCGTCTGGACACAAGCGCTTGGTCACAGGGATGAAGGTGATCTGCTTCTCTCCTCCGAGCCGGTCGGGAAGCACCACCTCCTTCTTCATGTTCATGTCAGAATACGGGCAACCGAAGGCACTGACAGAGAGAGAGAGAGAGAGAGAGAGAGCGAGAGCGAGCGAGAGCGAGCGAGAGCGAGCGAGAGCGAGCGAGAGCGAGCGAGAGCGAGCGAGAGCGAGCGAGAGCGAGCGAGAGCGAGCGAGAGCGAGCGAGAGCGAGCGAGAGCGAGCGAGAGCGAGCGAGAGCGAGCGAGAGCGAGCGAGAGCGAGCGAGAGCGAGCGAGAGCGAGCGAGAGCGAGCGAGAGCGAGCGAGAGCGAGCGAGAGCGAGCGAGAGCGAGCGAGAGCGAGCGAGAGCGAGCGAGAGCGAGCGAGAGCGAGCGAGAGCGAGCGAGAGCGAGCGAGAGCGAGCGAGAGCGAGCGAGAGCGAGCGAGAGCGAGCGAGAGCGAGCGAGAGCGAGCGAGAGCGAGCGAGAGCGAGCGAGAGCGAGCGAGAGCGAGCGAGAGCGAGCGAGAGCGAGCGAGAGCGAGCGAGAGCGAGCGAGAGCGAGCGAGAGCGAGCGAGAGCGAGCGAGAGCGAGCGAGAGCGAGCGAGAGCGAGCGAGAGCGAGCGAGAGCGAGCGAGAGCGAGCGAGAGCGAGCGAGAGCGAGCGAGAGCGAGCGAGAGCGAGCGAGAGCGAGCGAGAGCGAGCGAGAGCGAGCGAGAGCGAGCGAGAGCGAGCGAGAGCGAGCGAGAGCGAGCGAGAGCGAGCGAGAGCGAGCGAGAGCGAGCGAGAGCGAGCGAGAGCGAGCGAGAGCGAGCGAGAGCGAGCGAGAGCGAGCGAGAGCGAGCGAGAGCGAGCGAGAGCGAGCGAGAGCGAGCGAGAGCGAGCGAGAGCGAGCGAGAGCGAGCGAGAGCGAGCGAGAGCGAGCGAGAGCGAGCGAGAGCGAGCGAGAGCGAGCGAGAGCGAGCGAGAGCGAGCGAGAGCGAGCGAGAGCGAGCGAGAGCGAGCGAGAGCGAGCGAGAGCGAGCGAGAGCGAGCGAGAGCGAGCGAGAGCGAGCGAGAGCGAGCGAGAGCGAGCGAGAGCGAGCGAGAGCGAGCGAGAGCGAGCGAGAGCGAGCGAGAGCGAGCGAGAGCGAGCGAGAGCGAGCGAGAGCGAGCGAGAGCGAGCGAGAGCGAGCGAGAGCGAGCGAGAGCGAGCGAGAGCGAGCGAGAGCGAGCGAGAGCGAGCGAGAGCGAGCGAGAGCGAGCGAGAGCGAGCGAGAGCGAGCGAGAGCGAGCGAGAGCGAGCGAGAGCGAGCGAGAGCGAGCGAGAGCGAGCGAGAGCGAGCGAGAGCGAGCGAGAGCGAGCGAGAGCGAGCGAGAGCGAGCGAGAGCGAGCGAGAGCGAGCGAGAGCGAGCGAGAGCGAGCGAGAGCGAGCGAGAGCGAGCGAGAGCGAGCGAGAGCGAGCGAGAGCGAGCGAGAGCGAGCGAGAGCGAGCGAGAGCGAGCGAGAGCGAGCGAGAGCGAGCGAGAGCGAGCGAGAGCGAGCGAGAGCGAGCGAGAGCGAGCGAGAGCGAGCGAGAGCGAGCGAGAGCGAGCGAGAGCGAGCGAGAGCGAGCGAGAGCGAGCGAGAGCGAGCGAGAGCGAGCGAGAGCGAGCGAGAGCGAGCGAGAGCGAGCGAGAGCGAGCGAGAGCGAGCGAGAGCGAGCGAGAGCGAGCGAGAGCGAGCGAGAGCGAGCGAGAGCGAGCGAGAGCGAGCGAGAGCGAGCGAGAGCGAGCGAGAGCGAGCGAGAGCGAGCGAGAGCGAGCGAGAGCGAGCGAGAGCGAGCGAGAGCGAGCGAGAGCGAGCGAGAGCGAGCGAGAGCGAGCGAGAGCGAGCGAGAGCGAGCGAGAGCGAGCGAGAGCGAGCGAGAGCGAGCGAGAGCGAGCGAGAGCGAGCGAGAGCGAGCGAGAGCGAGCGAGAGCGAGCGAGAGCGAGCGAGAGCGAGCGAGAGCGAGCGAGAGCGAGCGAGAGCGAGCGAGAGCGAGCGAGAGCGAGCGAGAGCGAGCGAGAGCGAGCGAGAGCGAGCGAGAGCGAGCGAGAGCGAGCGAGAGCGAGCGAGAGCGAGCGAGAGCGAGCGAGAGCGAGCGAGAGCGAGCGAGAGCGAGCGAGAGCGAGCGAGAGCGAGCGAGAGCGAGCGAGAGCGAGCGAGAGCGAGCGAGAGCGAGCGAGAGCGAGCGAGAGCGAGCGAGAGCGAGCGAGAGCGAGCGAGAGCGAGCGAGAGCGAGCGAGAGCGAGCGAGAGCGAGCGAGAGCGAGCGAGAGCGAGCGAGAGCGAGCGAGAGCGAGCGAGAGCGAGCGAGAGCGAGCGAGAGCGAGCGAGAGCGAGCGAGAGCGAGCGAGAGCGAGCGAGAGCGAGCGAGAGCGAGCGAGAGCGAGCGAGAGCGAGCGAGAGCGAGCGAGAGCGAGCGAGAGCGAGCGAGAGCGAGCGAGAGCGAGCGAGAGCGAGCGAGAGCGAGCGAGAGCGAGCGAGAGCGAGCGAGAGCGAGCGAGAGCGAGCGAGAGCGAGCGAGAGCGAGCGAGAGCGAGCGAGAGCGAGCGAGAGCGAGCGAGAGCGAGCGAGAGCGAGCGAGAGCGAGCGAGAGCGAGCGAGAGCGAGCGAGAGCGAGCGAGAGCGAGCGAGAGCGAGCGAGAGCGAGCGAGAGCGAGCGAGAGCGAGCGAGAGCGAGCGAGAGCGAGCGAGAGCGAGCGAGAGCGAGCGAGAGCGAGCGAGAGCGAGCGAGAGCGAGCGAGAGCGAGCGAGAGCGAGCGAGAGCGAGCGAGAGCGAGCGAGAGCGAGCGAGAGCGAGCGAGAGCGAGCGAGAGCGAGCGAGAGCGAGCGAGAGCGAGCGAGAGCGAGCGAGAGCGAGCGAGAGCGAGCGAGAGCGAGCGAGAGCGAGCGAGAGCGAGCGAGAGCGAGCGAGAGCGAGCGAGAGCGAGCGAGAGCGAGCGAGAGCGAGCGAGAGCGAGCGAGAGCGAGCGAGAGCGAGCGAGAGCGAGCGAGAGCGAGCGAGAGCGAGCGAGAGCGAGCGAGAGCGAGCGAGAGCGAGCGAGAGCGAGCGAGAGCGAGCGAGAGCGAGCGAGAGCGAGCGAGAGCGAGCGAGAGCGAGCGAGAGCGAGCGAGAGCGAGCGAGAGCGAGCGAGAGCGAGCGAGAGCGAGCGAGAGCGAGCGAGAGCGAGCGAGAGCGAGCGAGAGCGAGCGAGAGCGAGCGAGAGCGAGCGAGAGCGAGCGAGAGCGAGCGAGAGCGAGCGAGAGCGAGCGAGAGCGAGCGAGAGCGAGCGAGAGCGAGCGAGAGCGAGCGAGAGCGAGCGAGAGCGAGCGAGAGCGAGCGAGAGCGAGCGAGAGCGAGCGAGAGCGAGCGAGAGCGAGCGAGAGCGAGCGAGAGCGAGCGAGAGCGAGCGAGAGCGAGCGAGAGCGAGCGAGAGCGAGCGAGAGCGAGCGAGAGCGAGCGAGAGCGAGCGAGAGCGAGCGAGAGCGAGCGAGAGCGAGCGAGAGCGAGCGAGAGCGAGCGAGAGCGAGCGAGAGCGAGCGAGAGCGAGCGAGAGCGAGCGAGAGCGAGCGAGAGCGAGCGAGAGCGAGCGAGAGCGAGCGAGAGCGAGCGAGAGCGAGCGAGAGCGAGCGAGAGCGAGCGAGAGCGAGCGAGAGCGAGCGAGAGCGAGCGAGAGCGAGCGAGAGCGAGCGAGAGCGAGCGAGAGCGAGCGAGAGCGAGCGAGAGCGAGCGAGAGCGAGCGAGAGCGAGCGAGAGCGAGCGAGAGCGAGCGAGAGCGAGCGAGAGCGAGCGAGAGCGAGCGAGAGCGAGCGAGAGCGAGCGAGAGCGAGCGAGAGCGAGCGAGAGCGAGCGAGAGCGAGCGAGAGCGAGCGAGAGCGAGCGAGAGCGAGCGAGAGCGAGCGAGAGCGAGCGAGAGCGAGCGAGAGCGAGCGAGAGCGAGCGAGAGCGAGCGAGAGCGAGCGAGAGCGAGCGAGAGCGAGCGAGAGCGAGCGAGAGCGAGCGAGAGCGAGCGAGAGCGAGCGAGAGCGAGCGAGAGCGAGCGAGAGCGAGCGAGAGCGAGCGAGAGCGAGCGAGAGCGAGCGAGAGCGAGCGAGAGCGAGCGAGAGCGAGCGAGAGCGAGCGAGAGCGAGCGAGAGCGAGCGAGAGCGAGCGAGAGCGAGCGAGAGCGAGCGAGAGCGAGCGAGAGCGAGCGAGAGCGAGCGAGAGCGAGCGAGAGCGAGCGAGAGCGAGCGAGAGCGAGCGAGAGCGAGCGAGAGCGAGCGAGAGCGAGCGAGAGCGAGCGAGAGCGAGCGAGAGCGAGCGAGAGCGAGCGAGAGCGAGCGAGAGCGAGCGAGAGCGAGCGAGAGCGAGCGAGAGCGAGCGAGAGCGAGCGAGAGCGAGCGAGAGCGAGCGAGAGCGAGCGAGAGCGAGCGAGAGCGAGCGAGAGCGAGCGAGAGCGAGCGAGAGCGAGCGAGAGCGAGCGAGAGCGAGCGAGAGCGAGCGAGAGCGAGCGAGAGCGAGCGAGAGCGAGCGAGAGCGAGCGAGAGCGAGCGAGAGCGAGCGAGAGCGAGCGAGAGCGAGCGAGAGCGAGCGAGAGCGAGCGAGAGCGAGCGAGAGCGAGCGAGAGCGAGCGAGAGCGAGCGAGAGCGAGCGAGAGCGAGCGAGAGCGAGCGAGAGCGAGCGAGAGCGAGCGAGAGCGAGCGAGAGCGAGCGAGAGCGAGCGAGAGCGAGCGAGAGCGAGCGAGAGCGAGCGAGAGCGAGCGAGAGCGAGCGAGAGCGAGCGAGAGCGAGCGAGAGCGAGCGAGAGCGAGCGAGAGCGAGCGAGAGCGAGCGAGAGCGAGCGAGAGCGAGCGAGAGCGAGCGAGAGCGAGCGAGAGCGAGCGAGAGCGAGCGAGAGCGAGCGAGAGCGAGCGAGAGCGAGCGAGAGCGAGCGAGAGCGAGCGAGAGCGAGCGAGAGCGAGCGAGAGCGAGCGAGAGCGAGCGAGAGCGAGCGAGAGCGAGCGAGAGCGAGCGAGAGCGAGCGAGAGAGAGAGAGAGAGAGGAGCGTGATGTGAGCTGATACGGATCTGATCTACACTCCTCTGAGTCAGAAAACACCCTGCTTTACACCGGAGTGCTTCTGAAACACGGACAGAAACTCACTGAAGAGCCGAAGCAGCTCTCAGGACACAAGAACAGAGATCACTGCACTGCAAGAAAACACAGCTCTACCTGAGTGTGCTATAAAAATAATAATAATCAATAAAGCATTTAATGTCTCAACATTATATCTGTTCTCATGCAGCATAATAAAGCCACTAATCAATATTATAACTAACAAAGTAAAACCGAAACCAATAAAACATTTTCATTATTTGGAGGGAAAAAAAAAAATATATATATATAAAAACTTTTAATTTAATGCAAAAACATTTTATGTCAGCTAGTTGTGAAAGCAACATTTCTCATTTTAATTTTTATATTGTGTTTAACTTTATGTGCTAAAATAACTCAAACTGAAATTAAAACTATACGGAATTTTAAAAAAAACAACAACAACAACAAATGACAAACACACAAAACAAAATAAACTTTTAACAACTAAAACAGAATATATATTTTATTAAAATATTAATAAAAATATAATGGTATCTCAATGATACTAAAATAACACTGATCAGAACAGTATGTTCACTGCAATCCAGTGTTTAGTATAACTACTAGATACGATTTTAGTTTTTATTAATATTTTGAATTAGTTTTTATTTTGATATCTTGTTTTAATTTAGTAATTTTGTTGAGGGGTTTTGTCATTTTTTAGTTTTATATATATATATATATATATATATATAATAATATTTAGCTTACAATTTATAATATTTATAATATATATATATATATATATATATATATATATATATAAAACATTTTTTTTACATTTATTAATTAATTTATTTTTATTTAAGTTTTAGTTTGAGATATTTAGTAAACTAAATTAAAATGAGAAATGTTGCCTTGTTTATTTTATTTCAAGTAATGAACATTTTTTAATTGGTTTTAATTTTAGCTTCAGTTTTACTTTTAGTTCACTACAATAATTCTGCTGCAATCAACAGCAGGAAAACATCATCTGAGCTTAATCCAACCGAAGATTTGATCAAATTAAAAGTTTAATCCTCATCCAAATATATGTACAGTAGTTATTATTGGAGGAGGAATATGCTCGAGGCGAATATGCCTATGTAAGGCAGATTTCAGATTCCTGCTGCTCCTACAGTAATTCTCATCTCGTTTAAATCGGCATTACGAGGAGGAGGATTTTTTTGGGCATATTTTCTGATATTTTATCAAGCCAAAAATGCCAATTACACACTGGTGTGCCGAGATGAGCGGTTGCTTTTCCTGATATCAACACTGCAACCAAACTGAGTTTATTCAGACCCGTGCATGCAAACAGATTCGAAGCCTTCAGTGTGTGCATACACAAGCAGCAGCCAGTGAAAGCACATGAAATCCCACTGCATTTCTGCTGCAGTCTTACAGTTCATTTCAGCTGATGCATGCATTTAATTCAACACATTTCAGAGGTCTACGGCCGTCTCAGTGCAGTTAAATGAGTCTGAGATAACGATTTAACACATGTAGTTCTGTATAAGAGCCCATTACTGCCCCGCAGCTCCACACATTTACACAAATACAGCATGTGTGCAGAGAATCCTGAACTCCAGATTAAACCTCACAGTGCAGAGCTCATCGGTCTGATTCCTAGTTAATGCAAGGACTGACAGAAACACATATACCTTGAATTAGTGTTACCTTCAGCCAAATGCATGAATGTAAAATGTGCTAGACGCTCTTTTCAATGCAAAGCTGTCAAGATTCAAATAACAACGAATGCTGCATAAAATAACAGTAGTACATATGATTTGTGCACTATATTACAAATATGTGTTTGTGTGCGAAATAGACTGAAATTTAAAGACCTTCTTAAATCAAACAGTTCTTCTGAGTCAGATTGTTTTTAATGAATCATTAGATTCAAACGAGTCTGAATGATTCGTTCACCAACTGGAATCCACGGAAAAAGAACAACCACATTCACATTATTATTACATTACACCGCAATTATAATTGCATAAACAATGCTATGAGATTAACAGGTTTTGAAAAAGAAACTGAATACTGAAATATGTTTAAATTTCTCGTCCTACACTACAACTTATAATGAGTTCATTTCTAATAAAGCATAACCGATGAAGCTCCTCAGACGAGGCGGTAGAAGATTATGAAGTCGCTTTGATTACGACAAATATTAAGTTATGCATCTATTTCAATATGCTTCAGCTGCCGTAGCTCTTGTTTACAGTAATAATGGTTTCAGGCATCTCATATAAACAGATACGGAGCGTCAAACTCATTTCACTCTGGAGGACGTTCATTAAAGTCCACGAACACGGAAAGGCTCTGGTATTGTTCACCTGTCCACCGGATCACAACGTGACGCTACGCTTCTGCTTAAATAGCTAGTTTTTGTATGCAAATCGATGTAAATGAGGTTTTAATGAAAGCCAGTCCAGTCGGTTTCTAAGCAGAGAGGATTTTGCTGAAGCTTCCTTTCTTCTTCTGTCTTGCTCTGTGTAATCAGAAGTGGCTTTCTAAAAAAAGCCGTATCCTTTCACTAAAGGATGGGCAAAATGCGTGCACAACTGATTTTCCGGTGATTATACGGCAGGGAAAGGTGAGCTACAGGAATGATTGCATTCAGACGCTTCGGCGCTGAGTGAGTCATGAAGGAGTGAACAGAGTCTCAGTACAAAAATAACTGCATTTGTTGCTCATATTGCACGGGTCGCTGGGGTCACGGTCGATTCCGAACTCGTTTAGTGCTCGTTTGTGAGCAGATGCTGCAGAGAGAAACACAACTGCAGTAAACTGTCGAATTCTGAACTACAGCCGCCAAGCGATTCACATTTTTAATCTACATAAATCACATATTAATCACACATCAATTCTGGCAACAAAAAAAACGACCCCCAAAAGATGATTTGGTCATCAGTCATTATTGTGTTAAATAAGAAAAGCATTGAATAGATATTACAAAAAGTACCTTTTGAAATAAACACTTCAGCATTCAGCATATAACTTAATACGCATAAACGTTTAAGGCTACAATTTGGCCATAAGATTGTTTTCAGAAGCTGAATCTAAAGCGGCATTTAGGAATATTTACTCTGTTCAGACATGACATGAATGCATTTATACCACAAATAGAATTACATAAATAAATTGGTTTTAAAAAAGAAATTGAATATTGAAATATGAAATGATTAAAAAATATATTAAATGATACCAAACTAAACTGACAGTAGTGGGTGAGTCATTGAATCAATTATTCAACTGATTTGTCAAATGGCTGATTCATTCAGAAACAAAGCAAGTGTGAAATCACTAATTCACCGACTCACTCATTTCATCCAGTAATGGATCACTGCTTTTGATAGGAACTATTTTCACTTGTGAAATTGAGCAAAAACAGACAATACTGTCTCTAAAATGTAACAATATGAACTTCTTGTTTATTGAACTGTTGTATGAATCAATGGTGCAGATATTGGGAAGAAACAGCACTCTTGCTGGTGTGATATTGCAAAACTATATTAGACTATATAAATATAAGAGGGTGATTGTTGTGCTCATATCTTGAATTTTCAGCTCATATCACTGCATTCTAATAGACTTCATCATGCAGTCAGTCGTCCTGCTTCATGATCATCAGCATCAGTGTGAGATGACGGACAGCTCTGGCCGGTGCATTAAATGTGTTAATCACATTATTTTTTAATTAGCCACACCAAATTAATGCATTAAATCAACAGCCATACTCTGCACAGAGCTTGTGAGTGTGTGTGTGTGTGAGTGAGTGTGTGTTTGTGAGTGTGAGTGTGTTTAAGCATACTATAAATGTATATAAAATAAATCTAATTTTAAATCTCTCATTCACACTGTATGAAGAAGAGCATTTGTTTTATGTCCTAAAGAACGAGAGTAAATGACAACAGATTGAAGGTTCAGATGTATGTGAGCGTCTCACCAGCGATTCGGGTGTGTGTGAGCGCCTCACCAGAGATTCGGGTGTGTGTGAGCGTCTCTTCTGCGATTCGGGTGTGTGTGAGCGTCTCACCAGCTATTCGGGTGTGTGTGAGCGTCTCTTCTGCGATTCGGGTGTGTGTGAGCGTCTCACCAGCTATTCGGGTGTGTGTGAGCGTCTCTTCTGCGATTCGGGTGTGTGTGAGCGTCTCACCAGCTATTCGGGTGTGTGTGAGCGTCTCTTCTGCGATTCGGGTGTGTGTGAGCGTCTCACCAGCTATTCGGGTGTGTGTGAGCGTCTCTTCTGCGATTCGGGTGTGTGTGAGCGTCTCACCAGCTATTCGGGTGTGTGTGAGCGTCTCTTCTGCGATTCGGGTGTGTGTGAGCGTCTCACCAGCTATTCGGGTGTGTGTGAGCGTCTCTTCTGCGATTCGGGTGTGTGTGAGCGTCTCACCAGCTATTCGGGTGTGTGTGAGCGTCTCTTCTGCGATTCGGGTGTGTGTGAGCGTCTCACCAGCTATTCGGGTGTGTGTGAGCGTCTCTTCTGCGATTCGGGTGTGTGTGAGCGTCTCACCAGCTATTCGGGTGTGTGTGAGCGTCTCTTCTGCGATTCGGGTGTGTGTGAGCGTCTCACCAGCTATTCGGGTGTGTGTGAGCGTCTCTTCTGCGATTCGGGTGTGTGTGAGCGTCTCACCAGCTATTCGGGTGTGTGTGAGCGTCTCTTCTGCGATTCGGGTGTGTGTGAGCGTCTCACCAGCTATTCGGGTGTGTGTGAGCGTCTCTTCTGCGATTCGGGTGTGTGTGAGCGTCTCACCAGCTATTCGGGTGTGTGTGAGCGTCTCTTCTGCGATTCGGGTGTGTGTGAGCGTCTCACCAGCTATTCGGGTGTGTGTGAGCGTCTCTTCTGCGATTCGGGTGTGTGTGAGCGTCTCACCAGCTATTCGGGTGTGTGTGAGCGTCTCTTCTGCGATTCGGGTGTGTGTGAGCGTCTCACCAGCTATTCGGGTGTGTGTGAGCGTCTCTTCTGCGATTCGGGTGTGTGTGAGCGTCTCACCAGCTATTCGGGTGTGTGTGAGCGTCTCTTCTGCGATTCGGGTGTGTGTGAGCGTCTCACCAGCTATTCGGGTGTGTGTGAGCGTCTCTTCTGCGATTCGGGTGTGTGTGAGCGTCTCACCAGCTATTCGGGTGTGTGTGAGCGTCTCTTCTGCGATTCGGGTGTGTGTGAGCGTCTCACCAGCTATTCGGGTGTGTGTGAGCGTCTCTTCTGCGATTCGGGTGTGTGTGAGCGTCTCACCAGCTATTCGGGTGTGTGTGAGCGTCTCTTCTGCGATTCGGGTGTGTGTGAGCGTCTCACCAGCTATTCGGGTGTGTGTGAGCGTCTCTTCTGCGATTCGGGTGTGTGTGAGCGTCTCACCAGCTATTCGGGTGTGTGTGAGCGTCTCTTCTGCGATTCGGGTGTGTGTGAGCGTCTCACCAGCTATTCGGGTGTGTGTGAGCGTCTCTTCTGCGATTCGGGTGTGTGTGAGCGTCTCACCAGCTATTCGGGTGTGTGTGAGCGTCTCTTCTGCGATTCGGGTGTGTGTGAGCGTCTCACCAGCTATTCGGGTGTGTGTGAGCGTCTCTTCTGCGATTCGGGTGTGTGTGAGCGTCTCACCAGCTATTCGGGTGTGTGTGAGCGTCTCTTCTGCGATTCGGGTGTGTGTGAGCGTCTCACCAGCTATTCGGGTGTGTGTGAGCGTCTCTTCTGCGATTCGGGTGTGTGTGAGCGTCTCACCAGCTATTCGGGTGTGTGTGAGCGTCTCTTCTGCGATTCGGGTGTGTGTGAGCGTCTCACCAGCTATTCGGGTGTGTGTGAGCGTCTCTTCTGCGATTCGGGTGTGTGTGAGCGTCTCACCAGCTATTCGGGTGTGTGTGAGCGTCTCTTCTGCGATTCGGGTGTGTGTGAGCGTCTCACCAGCTATTCGGGTGTGTGTGAGCGTCTCTTCTGCGATTCGGGTGTGTGTGAGCGTCTCACCAGCTATTCGGGTGTGTGTGAGCGTCTCTTCTGCGATTCGGGTGTGTGTGAGCGTCTCACCAGCTATTCGGGTGTGTGTGAGCGTCTCTTCTGCGATTCGGGTGTGTGTGAGCGTCTCACCAGCTATTCGGGTGTGTGTGAGCGTCTCTTCTGCGATTCGGGTGTGTGTGAGCGTCTCACCAGCTATTCGGGTGTGTGTGAGCGTCTCTTCTGCGATTCGGGTGTGTGTGAGCGTCTCACCAGCTATTCGGGTGTGTGTGAGCGTCTCTTCTGCGATTCGGGTGTGTGTGAGCGTCTCACCTGTGGTGGCCGATGTATTTTGCTCCTTTGATGTGGCCGATGCCCCTGCAGCCCGGGGTTGGACACACGCCCTGCGTCACGGAGTCTGACAGCCCTGCGGAAGCTTCCGAAAAACACAACACACATGCTAAATGAGTGCAGAACATCAGCCTGCAGTAGAAAGATGTTTGTACAACATTACTCGTCCTCTAGAGAGCAGCAGCTATTTCAGCTCCTCACACACACACACACACACACGGATGATAATAACATTTCATACATCATACTAAACACAGTAAAACTTTACATCTCTCAAGTCAGGCCAGTAATTAATCATGTGATCTATGAATGTGGCATAATGGGAACAGACACACACACAAGTGGATGCAACTGCAGTAAAAGCTCTCTGATCTGCATTTATTATTCTGCATAAAATCTTACTTCACATGCTTCCATTTCATAATCAGTGTTATTTTAGTAACACTGAGATCCTATAATGTTTTTTTTATGAATATTTTTAATTAGTTTTTATTTTCATTTTAAAGTTTTAGTCATTTTTATGGTCATTTTTGTAAATTTTTTTTATGTCTAAATGTCTATATATTGGTTATAGTTAACTATAACAACCCTGTTCAACCCTGATGTAATGATGAATATCTGCTGCACCCATCAGACACAAGAGCGTTAAACAATCATTATGTTAACTGTTCAAATGAGCGTCATCTCTGAGCTTTAGTAATCCAGCACTAAACTATCAGCGGAATCACACTAATACAGCAGCTGTGCTGACGGACGTCCTTCCCTTTGATTAAAGACATCGACTGCTTTATTTACTCTAGAATGTGCGAGAACATTAGTTGAACCAACCCGAACCCTGATTCCAGCTCAAGTGTCTGTCGTGTGATTGTGAGAGTAAGCAGTGACTCACTGAGCGGCGGCGGTTCGAGCGAGTGACCCGTCCTGGAGCACCAGCCCATGGGATGAAGATCCGGCAGGTCTGAATCCACCCAGAAATCAAACTTCTCATGCCAGCCGTCAAAATGCACCTGAGCAACAGAGAGACGTTTATTCAAGAATGACAGGAGCAAAGATCACAAAAAAAATCATCAATCATAGGATTTTCTCTTAAGGATTCATCTGAAATCTATGAGACTAAAATTACAGATCAGCATTCATTCAGATGTTACCAGTCTAAAAGTAATAAATAAATTATTTCTTCACAGATAGAGCTATATATACTGTCTTTCAAAATTTGGGTTCACTTTTATTCATCAAGGATGCATCGCTCAAAGGTGTCAGTAAAGACATTTATAATGTTACAGTAGATTTCTATTTCAAATAAATGCTGTTCTTTTGAACTTTATGTTCATCTGTGAATCCTGCAAAATGAAATGCATCACAGTTTCCACAAAAATATTCTGTTTTCAACATTGATAATAATCAGAAATGTTTCTTGAGCAGCAAATCAGCATATTAGAATGATTTCTGAAGATCATGTGACACTGAAGACTGGAGTAATGATGCTGAAAATACAGCTGCGCATCACAGAAATACATTACATTTTAACATGTATTCACATAGAAAACAGCTGATTTATATTGTAATAATATTTCACATTTTTACTGTATTAAATAAATGCATTTTTCCAAACTTTTGAGCAGTAGGTGTAAATCATGGATATCTAGTCAAAACTCAAAAACAATCAGACGTCATGAGTTCATATGACTGATATAAAAGACTAGAAATCAGCCAATGATGATTTTGAGAGACAGGTGACTTATGAATCATCAGTCTGTTTTGCTCTTACAGTCTTAATGCTTCCGATCACACCATCTTTAACGAATCTGCAGATGATTTGCTACTGTAAACCACATGACTGTGACTCACTTTGACTCTGTGGTCTTCGGTGTCGGCGACGGTGGCCACGCGGATCAGCATGGGGTTTCGTCTGTCCACCGCCTCCAGCTTCATGTGCGTCTGGAAGCCGTGTGGAGATCTCTGCAGGAACACACAGCGCTCAGATCACAGCCGCACTCATCAATGATCACGTATGAAACACGTCTCACCACACTGAAGGCTTGAGTGGGAGCCGCAGACGCGCCCGTGTCCTCCATGTAATCCTCCCAGACGAAGTGCTCTGGATTCAGGTGTCCTAAAACAACACATGAACACTCAATCAAACCTGTATGCACAGCTCACACAGACTCTCACAAACAGAACTGCTGTTATACTGAGCTAGATGCATTTTTTTTTTTACACACAACCGCCATTGTTTACATTTACAGATTCACCATGTGCAACACAACAGAGACGTGTTTTGCGGTATAATAAAGAATAAGAAAATAAAAACTGTTATGGAACACATTTATGAATGAATCTCAAGAAACTAAAGAACATGTCAAATGGTCAAATAATCAGAAATTACAAAAAGCATCTACATTAGTTAATAATGAAAAATACTTCTAAAGCATGATCGTTAAACGTGATCAAAATCACGATTGTATCTGTTAACACTATTTAACGGACAAAGATGAATAAATATTGTAACAAATGCATTGCACATTATTAGTTAATGCATTATGATATATTTTATTATATTGATAGTTAATGCACTAAGTAACTTTAACTAATAGAACCTTAAGGTGTCACCCAAAATTATATTATATTATTTAATGCATTAACTAATAATGTAAAGTAATGCAATAGGACCTTATTTTAACGTGTTAGCTGACATTTTACTATATTGCATTACATTTTAGTTAAACATTAACTAATAGAACCTCATTTTAAAGGTCTACCTGAAATTTAATATATTATATTACATTACATTATAGTAAATGTGGGCGGTGACGTTAATGAGCTCATGATTATTCTTAAAGTCACTTCTGAGTCACGTCTGCTATTTAGTTTTAATAAACTGACCGGAGAGGACACATGTTTCGAGTATGTTTACATCGAATGTGAATTAGTGCTCCTGTCTGAATTTAAAGAGCCAATACAAGAGGTTTACATGAAATCTGAGCGCAAATATAAAGTCATTTCATGCTTGTCCTTCCAGATGAGAAGCTTTTGTTAAGGCACAGGAGAAGGCAGCCGTTTGCTCTTGTAAATAACATGAGGAGGGTTTAAGGTCCAGCGTTTGATGAGCACAGCACCTGCGTCTGTAATGAAATCTATCGGCTCACTGAACACCATCACACCAGACTAGGGCTGTGCGATAACGACAAAAAATAATATCTCCATATTTTCTGGAATTTTGTCGATAACGGTAATTAGACGATATTTCGCTGAGCATGTTATTGTGCTGATATTTTGGCAGGTTCTAATATTCCTCATATTCTGTGTGGTGGTTCGTTTGCAGCAGTAACAGAAATTACCTATTATTACTTTTCTGGGGAAAAAAGGGAACATAAACTTTAAATATGAACCTAAAATCGCCAGTAGGTGGCGGCAAATCACTGCACAAGTGAGTCATTGAATCATTCACTCAACCGGCGGATTGATTCAGTAACGAAACACCGTCGTGCTGCTCAGAGACGCAAAACAGTTCTGCTGTGGCTTTATTTTAAACTATTTTTGTTGTCAGATGGCATCAATATAAAAGGGGTTTTTGCCCCTTATCTTGAATTTTGGGGGAATTCTAAATGTATTTTAATAGACTAAATTACGCAGTGTGCACTCTCTGGGTGTTTCTGTTTGGTTTTTGTGATATACTCGATAATGTCAAATCGCATATCATTTAAAGAACAACTATGATATTATCGTAGACGATATACGGTATATCACACACCCCTACATCATACAAAAGCAGTCTTAAGTCGCTGGGGTATATTTGTAGCAATAGCCAACAATACATTGTATGGGTCAAAATTATACATTTTTCTTTTATGCCAAAAATCATTAGGATATTAAGTAAAGATTATGTTCCATGAAGATATTTTGTAAATGTCCTACCGTAAATATATCAAAACGTAATGTTTGATTAGTAATATGCATTGCTAAGAACTTCATTTGAACAACTTTAAAGATGATTTTCTCAATATTTAGATTTTTTTGCACCCTCAGATTCCAGATTTTCAAATAGTTGTATCTCAGCCAAATATTGTCCTATCCTAACAAACCATACACCAATGGAAAGCTTATTTATTCAGCTTTCGGATGATGCATACATCTCAATTTCGAAAAATGGACCTTTATGACTGGTTTTGTGCTCCAGGGTCACATACGCCAGCGCTGAGACTGAATGCATGGGGATGATGAGTGTTTGGAGGGTCTGATGCTCACCCTGAGGTGCTGTGAGCGGCCGCCCGTTATCCTGACACCAGCCCACCGGGTGAATGTAGGGGCTGCTCGCGTCACACCTGAGCAAACACAGAACACACCGTCAACCTGCTGATTCAGAACTCATCCAGTGCTACCGCAGCAGTTCTTACAGTGGCTGTAGAAGAGAATCAGCCCATTTACAGTAATCACATTTTCTTTGCAGCCTGTAATAAAGACAGACACAGTTTTTGTTTTATCCAGCTGTATTTACTCAGTGATTCAACTTAAACTTTAGTATTATTTATGCACTATTATAGTTTTAATTCATATTTTGAATTGGCTTTTATTTTTATATTTTAAGGTTTCATTCTAGTAATTTTGTTATGTGCTTTTGTCAATTCTAATAATTTTTATTAAATATTTTATTTTAGAAATATTTATTATTTCAGTTTTAGCTATTTTAGTACATCAGCTCATTTTATTTTTTATTCTTTTAAGTTTAAGTTTTTCATCTAATATTTATATTTTATTTCAGCTGGTTTAATAGTTAGCTAATTTCAACCTGCTGAATTAACTTTATCTCATATCCAGTGTTATTTTAGTATTGTTTATACACTATTATAATATTTATTATTAATTTTTTTAATTTATTTTTCATTTTACTTTAAGTAATTTTTTGCTTTTGTCATTTTCGTTTACTTTTTTAAATATTTCTATATATCTGTCATTTATTTTTTATTTCGGTTTTAGTTCGAATAATTTATATTAAGGAAAAACATCACTCTTTGCAGTGCAACCAATGATGCGAGGCTTGTTCATCCAACCAATGGAAGAGTCTTTATTTTTGCATATTGCACTGTAAACGTATGACAGTATATGTGTGTTTACAGTATTTGAGGCCTTTGGATATATACTGTATCTAATGACTGTGAGACTCTTCTTCAGCTCGCAGCTTCTCCTGCTGGATGCAGACAGTAATAACACACTCACAGACTCCGTGGTGTTTCTGCTCGAATCCATTTATAGCTGCTGTGTGAACGGATGCAGGCGTCTCTCTGTGTGGGACGGACTCTAATTTTACCTCGTCTTCCTCTCCAGAGCTTTTCATGAGCAAATCCTAGCAGTGATGTGATGTGGTGCATTGTCGCACACACTCGCACACAGACACGCACACAGACAGGCACACACAGACACAGGCACACACACGCGCACACACACACAGACACACACAGACACACTCGCACACACACAGACAAACACACGCACACACACGCACTCACGCATCACTGAATCGAGTGTGAAACGAGAATCATTTGGTCATTAGAAACACTCCTTACATAAGCAGGAGCAGATATTAATGTGATACTATTAATGTGCTGGAGAGATGATGATGATGAAGATCAGAGAACGCACTAATAGAGTCACAACCTCCACAGAAAAATCACACACACTTTCATTATATCATCTGTACATCGAACCTCCCACACATAATAATCATTGTTATGCTACTATGATCTTTGTTCTTTTTTAATCAGCCCTGATCTCTTACCTTTTTAAAATGCATAAAATATTAATATATTCATAAGGGTTTTTGCATATTCAGCCCTGTCTATGAATAGCATTTATTACTCAATTTTAAATTAGCTTTTATTTTTTAATTTTCAATTTCTTTTTATTGATTTTGTTATGTGCTTTTGATATTTCTATTAATTTTTATTAAATATTTCTATTTATATTCAGTTAATTTTATTTCCGTTTTAGTAATTTATGTGCTTTTTTCATTTTTATTAAATATTTCTATTTGTCTTTAATTTATATCAGTTTTAGTAATTTATGTACTTTTGCCATTTTTATTAATTTGTATTAAATATTTCAATTTATCTTATTTCAGTTTTAGTCATTTTAGTACTTTTTATAATACTATTTAGATTTAATTAAGTTCACTTCTAATTTTAGTAAAGGTTTACTTTATTTATTTCTAGTTATTAATTTTAGTGATTCTACTTAAAGTTTTGAATTATTCATATACTATTATAGTTTTTATTCATATTTTGAATTAGATGTTTTTTTTAATATTTTCAGGTTTCATTTTAATTAAATTTTTATTCATTTTGTTGTGTACTTTTTATTCATTTTATGAAATATTTCTATAATTCTTTATTTTATTTCAGTTTTAGTATTTTATGTGCTTTTTCATTTTTATTAAATATTTCAATTTATCTTTTAATTTATTTTATTTCAGTTTTAGTCATTTTAGTACTTTTTATTTTACTATTTAGATTTAATTTATTTCACTTCTAGTTTTAGTTAAGGTTTAATTTTTATTTATTTCCAGTTATTAATTTTAGTGATTCTACTTAATTTTAGTATTATTCATATACTATTATAGTTTTAATTCCCATTTTGAATTAGATTTTATTTTTATATTTTCAGGTTTCATTTTAATTAAATTTGTAGTAATTTTATTGTGTACTATAAATTTCTTTTTATGAAATATTTCTATAATTCTTTAATTTATTTCAGTTTTAGTCATTTTAGTACTTCAACAAACATTTTATATGTTTTATGCACATGGGTCAAAGACGTTAAGATGTCCGCATCAAAAGAAATGTACAATAGTGATTTTATGTCCATAGAAAGCACATTAAATGCAAGTAAAGTGTCTACTTTTAAGGTTTCAAATAAGTTTTTGGAGAATAAAATGTCACAATTTGGTTGAAATAATGTTACATTGTCATTCAGTGTAACACAATATTTATGTAAAAATTCAAACAACATGCTTATTCTGACTTGTACATATTAAAATATATAAAAGAATAAGGGAGCATATTAAATTCTATTGTATTTTAAATGAGTAAATATTCCTACTAACAAATGGTCAAAACCGAGGATAGTGGCAAATTTAAAAAATTTAAAATAACAACTAATTAGTATTTGGGGTGAAAGTAATTAGTCTTTTAATGTCATAAATTGATTTTTGTTGTAAATATGCTTGACAAGATTGTTACACTGAATGACATTCGTCTTCTGTAAATCAGGGGAAAATGTATATTATTTATTTTTTGCTCAGAAAAACAAAAACAAAATTGCAATTAAATTAAACAGAAAACTTTTTAATTTTTTGGGGGGAAAAACAACAACAATTTAAAGCAGTATTACACTTATTATTTTTATGCTTAAACCCTTTTTCGTCTTTGACCCACATATATTATTTTATATTATATGTGTACACACACACAAATATATGTGACTCATGTAATGGTGTTAACATTTTATGCACCGTGATATTTTCATTCTACAGCAATGTGCTTCAAAGAACACCGTGGTATATGTGTGGATTACTGTGGCGTTTTCCATTATAACCTTATAAAGGCGGCAGGTTACGCAGCAGCGTGTCCTGTGTGTTTAACTAGCATGACTGTGACGGGTTAGTTAACGCTCCTCACCAGTAGTCGTAGGTGTCGTCCCAGTTGTCGAAGTGCACTAGGAAGCGCTCGTCCACGATGTCGGCTACAGAGGCCACACACACCAGACACGGGTTCTTACGATCCACCGCTTCCAGCTTCATGCCCACCGCAAACACCGAGCCGCTCGACTCCTGCGAGAGCAGAAAGACGCTTGTTAGTGACATTCACAACATCTCGACTCGCCAAGTGTTCAGACGAGCCTCAATAAAGCCGCGTTAATGACAGACTCACGCTGCTTTGGGATCTGAAGAGGTTCTTTGGAGCGGCTTGAGCGTTACAGGCCTCCAGATATTTCTCCCAGTTAAACTCGTCCGGCTTGTAACCTGACCACACAAAATGAAAAACCAGAAAGATGACGGCACTCAACACATGCAGGTTAGGGTTGTGACGGTGAGGAAATTTTCCCACCGGTTAATCGACGTGTGACAATACCGGTATCACCGCGGGGGCGTTCCCTCTTTTCCTCGCTTTCCTTCGCTTTTAAATAGCTTGCAAAAGCGGCGTGCGCATTTTACTTTCACTTTCAAATTAGCGGCAATTTGGCGTCAATTGCTTGAATGCAACAACAAAATACAACATCAAACTCACTTTAGCCTATATATAAAACATAGAACTTTTATTATCAAAATGAATAAAAATGCCATGCTATAGTCAAGTCAAGTCACCTTTATTTATATAGCGCTTTTAACAATACCGATTGTGTCAAAGCAACTTAAACAAAAGTCAACAGGCTTTTCAAAATCCAAAATATTGCCAAACAGGCGCTTTTGCATCTCGTTTCGAAACTAAATCATCCGCGATCGTCTTGTCTGTCTCGTCTCACTCGTCTCGTCTCACTCTTCTCGTCTCACTCTTCTCGTCTGTCTCGCCTCACTCTTCTCGCCTCACTCGTCTCGTCTGTCTCGCCTCACTCGTCTCGTCTGTGTCGCCTCACTCGTCTCGTCTGTCTCGCCTCACTCGTCTAGTCTGTCTCGCCTCACTCGTCTCGTCTCACTCTTCTCGTCTGTCTCGCCTCACTCGTCTCGCCTCACTCGCCTCACTCGTCTCGCCTCACTCGTCTCGTCTGTCTCGCCTCACTCGTCT
>NW_015548215.1:561867-575230 GCF_001515605.1 Sinocyclocheilus anshuiensis | reverse complement strand
TCGTCTCTCTCGCCTCACTCTTCTCGTCTGTCTCGCCTCACTCTTCTCGTCTGTCTCGCCTCACTCCTCTCGTCTGTCTCGCCTCACTCCTCTCGTCTGTCTCGCCTCACTCGTCTCATCTGTCTCGCCTCACTCTTCTCGTCTGTCGGCTCGACTCACTCTCCTCACTGGAGAAATGAAATCTGATCTGTGACGCGACTGTCGTTCGGCACGCTGCATTGAGCAGCCGCGTTAAGTTTTTAATTGTAGTGTCTGTTCTTTCACTGAACTAAATGATTTTTATTACTATAAAAAATCTAAACGACGGTGGGGGTCAGTGCCGCGGTGGGCAAGTGACGTAACCGGTGTTGCGGCTTAACACCGGTATCACCGTCAGCACCGTCTATCGCGGCAAGCCTAATGCAGGTCACGTTTCACCTTAAAATCTAAAGAAAGACAGAAGGAATAATAAGAAGCTTGGCACTCTGCTTCAGTGATTCCCATTACTGCAACAGTTTAATTTACAGTATTACATAAAGTGATAAACAATACAAATAAAATAAAAATAACAAAAGAGGTTTTTATTTAAATCTGAATAAACTGAAGAATGTACGAAAAACACTACAATGATTTGTTTTCCAGAAAAAAAATTCTAAACACATTTGCTTCGCCCCGAAAGCAAAGTGACAAGAAAATCTACTTTTTTTACAAGTTTTAGTAATTTTGTTGCTTTTTTATTTTTTACTCTTTTTTTTATGTTTCTATTTATCTTTATTTTATTTCAGCTTTGGTAATTTTAGTCATTTTAATTAAACTCTTAAATTTAAATTTATTTTTACATTTATTTGCCAAAGGAATATTTCTAATTTAAGTTTTTAATTTTTTCAGCTTCATTTCAATTAATTATTTTCAACAGTTTGTTTTAGTTAACAATAACAATAAATAATAATTCAAATAAATAAATAAAAATAATTTTAAAAATAATATTCATACAACAAATGCTGTAATGTTTTGTTTTCCAGAAAAACATCTAAATACCTTTAAAACAAGACAAATCTACCTGAAATGACAAAATGACGAGATGTTTCAGAGAAACTATATTGCGTTAACCGTTTTTTTTAATTTTTTTTTAATTAAATTAAATTACATTAAATTTAAACCTCATACATATTTTTTTCTTTTTTCCCCTTGTCATTGTGTGGTAAATCCAGACATCATCTAGACTGCTTTTATGATATTCATCCATAAGCACAATCTCCTGGATTTGATCGATTCTTCTCAATGTGACAGAAGACGTATTTATTACACTGGACTTAAACGACAGGCACAGGATGATGATGCAGAACTAACGCACCTTTGGGCGGATGGAGTTTGTGGCCCGTCGACTCACACCATCCTGCTGGTTTGATGTCAGGAGAGTCAGCGTTTACCCAGAAGTCATAGCACTCGGAGTAACCATCGATATGCAGCCGCAGACGGAAGCCAATCACCTTCAACAACAACGACAGGAATCTCAGACGCTTTAATATGCTGCTAAACTAACCTGCAACACTCTAAATAAGCACAAAAACACACATATATCAGGTCCAATTATCAATTTAAATTTAATGCAATTCATTTTTATACATTTCTACATTGTTTTATGCAGAAATGTGTTATTAAAAATCTGAATAATACTTTACTTCATAATGTACATGGTGATGCATTAAATCTTTTCATAAGTAATTGTAACCAAAAATAAAATGCATCATTATATGTGTACTGTATGTTGTAATGAAATATATCTTTTCATAAATAATTATAACTGAGGTTAAAATGCCTTTTTTTATGCAAATCGGTTTAATGCATTTAATTTTCTCAAGGTGCAACAATGAATAAATAGGTATTATAATTGCGGTTACAATAAGATGCATTACAAGGAGTAATTAATGCATTAAAATTACTTTTATAATGCATTAAATATAAAAGTGTGAAAGTATTTTAATGCATTTACTGCAAGTTAAAATCTTGGTAACACTATACTTAAAAGTCTTTTTTTAGTCATTTTAATGCATTAATTACACCTTATAATGCATTGCATGATCCTATGAATAGCTGTTATAATACATTATAACACATATCTATTCATAGAAAGTATAATGCATTAAAAAACATGACAAACGACCAATGCATTTTAACTATGGTTGCAATTATTTTTGAAAAGCTATAATGCATTACAATGTACATTATGAATACCTTTCCTAATGCATTATACATAAAAACATCAAGTGTGCAAATCTTTAAAAGTGCTTAATGTCAAGACAACAGTGAGTAAGTGCAGTAACGCGAGTCTTCCTGACCTCGGCCACAGACAGCACGCAGAACATGGACGGATGCAGCGGGTCGATACCTTCCAGCCTCATCCCCGCCTTAAAGCCATTCCTGCTGTCAGGAAACGCCTGGAACTAGAAGAGCAAACGCAAGCGTTCAGAGACCTGGAGAACCACCGAACAGCTTCACGGAGGCGGGAGTTGCCATGGCAACCGCCTCCCATGTTTCCGAGGGGAGCAGGTGTCCCATCACGTCCCTTCAGGAGGAAACCGGCTAGAGGGACGCCGAGCGCAGGACAAGAGACACAGAGACACAGATGCTGGCAGCTGCTGGAGTCAACCACATCTGCTGCTGCTGCTGAACGACTTAATACAGAACCATCTACAACACTGGGTTTCCAAAAACTCTCTTTAACATTCAGCCCACATACCATTTATGCATTTGGCAGATGCTTTTATCCTAAATTACTTGCATTGCATTGAAGGAATACATTTGATCTGTTCATGTATTCACATGTATTCATAAATGAAAATGTGCTGAAATCCACCCTCAGGTCATCCGAGATCAGGATTAGTTTGTTTCTTCATCAGGTTTGTAGAAATGTAGCACTGCATCAGTGTCTCAGCAATGGATGCTCTGCAGTGAATGGGTGCCATCAGAATGAGAGTCCAAACAGCTGATAAAAACATCACAATAATCCACAAGTAATCCACAGCACTCCAGTCCATCAGTTAACATCTGGAGAAGACAAAAGCTGAAACACATCCAGCATTAAGACATTTTTAATATCTAAAATATGAGTTCATAATCCATAATAACTCTTCCTCCAGTGAAAAAGTGTCACTGCAGAGCATCCATTGCTGAGACACTGATGCAATGCTACATTTCTACAAACCTGATGAAGAAACAAACTCCTCCTGATCTCAGAATGACTGAAGGCGAGTACATTTGTGGGTGAACTATTTCTTTAAACATCTCACAAAAATGCATTAATAACATTCATTCCAGCACGTTAACTTTTCAACTACAGGATTTTGACCACATATTCAATACAACTCATCAGTGCAAAAAGTGCAGTTCTTCCTCGGTACTTCGGTCTTGTTTTTCAGCACAAATATCTAAATATTCTTAAATCAAGGCACATTTCCTGGAGAAGCAAAATGACAGAAGTCTTCATTCCTGAGAAATAAACAAAAGGAAGTGATTTTATAATTAAAAAAGCAAAAATATCTGTCAATGGGGTCAGAAAAATCAACCTGTTTTACATTTGAATTCAGCTTAGTTTTTGATGTTGATGAATTTCTCAGGATTTCACAGCACCAGTAAATGCATCTTGATTTAAGGATGTTTAGATATTTGTGCTGGAAAACAAGACAGAAACTGGATTCGATATTTCTAGCTCTTTTTTTCCAGCACAGGACAGTAAATGATGATCAGATGACATCTCTAATGTTTCTCTCTTCATCAAGTCATTGTTTCATCTCTGGTTTAATTTTTCTGGATTCCATTTTAATGATTAAATTCAATTTTAGCAATCAAAAAGCTTGTCCAAAAAATGTATATCATAAAACATATGCAATTTAACAATTTATTAAAAGCTCAGCAAAAATTACATTTGTAGGCCACTATGAAATCAAGTTTGATTTTTTTCCCCCAAATTCCATTTTTAATATTTCTGAATTCAGTTTTAATGGTTACATTTAAATTTAGCAAATCAAAAACCTGTCTACTTGAAATCATGAAATGTATACAATTTAACATCAATTAATTAAAAGTTTTATTTTTAGGGCTGTATTAAAAAACTAGTTTTATTTTTCCCAAATTCTGCTTTCTGTTTAAATTTTTCTGCATTGTTTTAATTGTTTAATTACATTCTAATAATCTAAAAGCATGTCTAATAAACCGAATTCATTACACATTAGCAATTTAATAATTTATAAAATTTTTACACAATAACAGGGGCCTATGAAATTCAATTATTTCCCCGTTTTAAATTTCCTGGATTCCATTTTATAGGTTAAATTAAGTTTTAGTAATCAAAAAGCATGTCTAATTAATGGAAATAATGAAACTTACACAATTTAACAAAAAATGTATTACTAATTATTAACTACATTTTTAGGGCCCTATAAAATCAGTTTTATTTTTCGTATTAATGTTTTAATTGAATTTTAATAACACAAAAATACTGAACTCATAAAACTTTAAAAATTATAATTTATTAAAATTTTAACAATAATATGGCTCAAATTCTGTGTTGTCCGTTTTAATTTTTCTACACTTAAAGGAGACATATTATGCCCCTTTTTACAATATGTAATAATCAATAAATGCACTGCTCTGTTGTCTCCTCTGAGGCTGGGACTCTAAACAGTGTTCTGTGCTCGTCTGTGCAGCCAAACACAGAACAGTTAGCAAGCTTTGCTCAAACTCTCTCCATGGCATTAGAACTAGTACACCGCTGTCTTTTTCACGTTTCCTTGGTTGGTAGATGCACCGGGGACCTGATTATAGCATTTAAAACCTGGAAAAGTCAGATTCTCATGATATGTCACCTTTAAGTTTATTTATTATGAGAAACGAATGGAAGCACATACAAGTTGCTGTTTAATTGTAAAATGCATGATTGCTTCAGGTTTTTCACACTTCGAATCATCTGTACCTCAGTGAAGAGCTGCAGAGGAGCGGCTTGAGATCGCTCGTCCTCCAGATACTGATCCCAGGACCACGGCTTCTTCTTGCCGCTCACCGCTGCGGAAAACACACGCAAACACCAACCGTTTCTGCCTGCTCAAACCAGCTTTGCTGTTCAAGAAACATCTATGAAACACGAATAATGAAGCACAACTCATCGCCACTTTTATAGAAGCATGTAAGAAGATTCTGATTTCCACCTTGTGAAGTAGAGACTTTATTCTTCATCTTTGTGGCTTCGTCTTTCGGTCGCTCCTGAGAGGAAGCAGAAAGATTCATCGGTCTGTTCTGGGAGTCACGGAAGGTCAGAGGTCAGGGTACTCACACGCAGACTGTACTCGTCTGACACGCTTCTGGGGTTCACACCGTGTTTCTTTCTCTTGCGGTCCTCACTCTGCATCATTAGAGATCGGATCTATAAACGCACAAAATAAATGTCTTTACTGGCACTTTTGAGCAAGATGACAACTAGATGGCTGTTCTTGGGCAACTAGTGAAGATGAACAATTTGGGTTAAAATAAATAAAGAAATAAAATAATAGTGATTTTTCTAATAAAAAAAAGTGATTATTTTAAATCCTAAAAAAGCTCCAGGTTTGCAGCACAATTTCACCCAAAAATCATATATCAATAAAAATACATATATATTTTTTATAATGTTTTATTTATTTACATATTTTTTTTTTTACGATTTATTTTTGACATTTTATGCCTTTATTTCGATAGAACAGGAAGTAAAGTGGGACGCTATCAGTGCCGACATTTTTATTATTATTATATTAAACAAAATACAAAAGATATGACTACTGTAATGCTAAATTTATAAATCATTTTTATTTTTGAATCATTTATATTTAATAATATTTGGGAATATATTTTTTTATATTAATAGTAATAATAATAATAATATAAATAAAATAAGAAATATTACTATTGTAGTGTAAAATTAAAATGGAGTATTTAATAAATAATAATTATTATTTTATAGCACATCTACTACATATTTTTACTTTAAAATGTTAAACCAGATTTTATTAAGCTTTTTTTTATGGTGGAAACCAGCAGGGACGTTTCTGTTTTGTTGACAACAAATTTATATTTATACTTATATATTTACACATTTATGTTTATTTACATATTCATAACCAACATTAATAACAGATAATCCACTCTGTCTTTGCATATAATTACTTCAGTTTTACTTTGATTATTATTATAATTATTATTTTTTTATTTCAAATATTAACAGCGCTTTTATTAAGGCGGAAAACAGCAGGGAGACCTAAAAATTTCCCTTTTGTTGGCAGCAAATCCAAATCCATATTTATGTACATATTTATATGCACATTTACAGCATCCAATGTTATTAACAGATGCTTCATTCTGAAAAAAACTTAAATAAATTACTTAAATAAATCACAGGCTTTACGATTCGATAATTACACAAAGCCATTTACTTTAATCTTTCGGCAAGTCTCCTCACTAAACGAACATGATCTCTGGCTGCACTGAATGCGTTCTGATGGCTTTTAATATTTCATAACGTGAGCTAGAACATCTGAACGTTCAAAGAGGAGAAGAACAAGCATCAAAGATCCATCGATGGAACAGAATGAGCATCATATGAATGAACTGACCGGCTGAGGTCCGCAGTCCCCACCCGATCCCCGATCACCAGCATCTGCCCCGACAACACCTACAGGACCTGAGAGAGACCATGCACATCCACCCATCAGTGCAACAGAAAACACCAGAGGACGTCAGACAGACGCGGCAGAAACAACTAAATCCACTAAAAAAATACTTGAAATAAAATAAAGGTTTACATCAAATTAAATATTTAAAAAATTAACTTTATTTTATCTAGTTGACAAGGCAATATTACTCATTTTCATTTAGTTTCTCTTGAAGTACTAAAATAACTAAAACTAAAAATTAAATAATTAATAAAAACCATATAAAAATTTAAATTAAAATATAAACAAAACGAATTCAAAAATGTATTTTAAAAATAGACATTAAAAACTACTAAAATTCTACAACTTTAAAATTAGTTTTTTTGTTTGTTTATATTTGAATAAAAACTACATTTAAAAATGACTACAAAATGTAAAAAAAATTAAATTAAAATAGAAAATATAAACAAAAACTAATTGAAAAAATAAAAACTACTACAAATTTTAAAACTTTAGAATTAAAATATAAACAAAAACTAATTAAATTCATAAAACTGTAGACAACCATATAAAAATTTAAATTAAAATATAAACAAAACGAATTCAAAAATGTATTTTAAAAATAGACATTAAAAACTACTAAAATTCTACAACTTTAAAATTAGTTTTTTTGTTTGTTTATATTTGAATAAAAACTACATTTAAAAATGACTACAAAATGTAAAAAAAATTAAATTAAAATAGAAAATATAAACAAAAACTAATTGAAAAAATAAAAACTACTACAAATTTTAAAACTTTAGAATTAAAATATAAACAAAAACTAATTAAAAATTCATAAAACTGTAGACATTTAAAAACTACTAAAAATTAAAATAGAAAATATAAACAAAAACTAATTAAAAATTCATAAAACTGTAGACATTTAAAAACTACTAAAAATTAAAATAGAAAATATAAACAAAACTAATAAAAAAATGTATTTTAAAAATAGACATTAAAAACTACTAGAATTCTACAACTTTAAAATTATTTTTGTTTGTGTATTTTAATAAAAACTACAGACATTTAAAAATTACTGCAAAATGTAAAAAATTTAAATAAAATAGAAAATATAAACAAAAACTAACTGAAAAAATAAAAACTATGTAGACATAAAAACTACTACAAATTTTAAAACTTTAAAATTAAAATAAACAAAAACAAATTAAAAAGTATTAAAACTGTAGACATTAAAAAACTACAAAAAATTAAAATAGAAAGTATAAACAAAAACTAATTTAAAAAATATAAAAACGATACAGACAAAAACTACTAAAAATTCTAAAATTAAAATAGAAAATATAAACAAAACTAATTAAAAAATGTATTTAAAAAAATAGACATTAAAAACTACTACAAATTCTACAACTTTAAAATTATTTTTTGTTTTTGTTTATATTTTAGTAAACACTAGACATTTAAAAATGACTGCAAAATGTAAAAAATTAAATTAAAATAGAAAATATAAACAAAAACTAATTAAAAAATAATTAAAACGATAGAGACAAAAACTACTAAAAATTAAAAAATATTAAAATAGAAAATATAAACAAAAACTAATTCAAAAGATAATACAAATTATATAGACAAAAGAATTCTAAAATACTAAAATGAAAATATAAACAAAAACTAATTCAAAAAATGATAACAGTATCTGAACAGGATCACTGGTGTGTAACTGAGCAACACTTCTTAGGAAATGAACAGCAAGATAACAGCAAAACCTGCTTCTGACATCTGTGGGCAAAACAAATCAAGCATGAACGTGAAGGAGGTCTAATCTTCACAATCACTCCAGTCCTGATGAACAGGAGCTGTGAGACTCTGGGGAATAGTCACAGTGATCCTGTCAGCACTCATGATGATTATGAACCGATCCAGTGAGTTTATGACGGTGTAAACACACGAAACAGATCTTCATCATCATCATCAAGAGCTGAATGTTCTTCAGGGTTTCTGCTCATTTAAACAAATTAATTCACAAGACTTTTACAGTCTATCATGATTGACTGGATGAGGATTTTTACTCGGAAAAATATATATTCATTACAAAAATACCCAAGTAATATTTTATTAATGCAATTAATAATCAAGATTTAGTAATCAGACTTTTAAAATGAGTTTTCACAAGACTGTGAGAATCCTGGTTGTTCAGTGTGGAATTTATATTTTAAAAATAGACATTAAAAACTACTAGAATTCTACAACTTTAAAATTATTTTTGTTTGTGTATTTTAATAAAAACTACAGACATTTAAAAATTACTGCAAAATGTAAAAAATTTAAATAAAATAGAAAATATAAACAAAAACTAACTGAAAAAATAAAAACTATGTAGACATAAAAACTACTACAAATTTTAAAACTTTAAAATTAAAATAAACAAAAACAAATTAAAAAGTATTAAAACTGTAGACATTAAAAAACTACAAAAAATTAAAATAGAAAGTATAAACAAAAACTAATTTAAAAAATATAAAAACGATACAGACAAAAACTACTAAAAATTCTAAAATTAAAATAGAAAATATAAACAAAACTAATTAAAAAATGTATTTAAAAAAATAGACATTAAAAACTACTACAAATTCTACAACTTTAAAATTATTTTTTGTTTTTGTTTATATTTTAGTAAACACTAGACATTTAAAAATGACTGCAAAATGTAAAAAATTAAATTAAAATAGAAAATATAAACAAAAACTAATTAAAAAATAATTAAAACGATAGAGACAAAAACTACTAAAAATTAAAAAATATTAAAATAGAAAATATAAACAAAAACTAATTCAAAAGATAATACAAATTATATAGACAAAAGAATTCTAAAATACTAAAATGAAAATATAAACAAAAACTAATTCAAAAAATGATAACAGTATCTGAACAGGATCACTGGTGTGTAACTGAGCAACACTTCTTAGGAAATGAACAGCAAGATAACAGCAAAACCTGCTTCTGACATCTGTGGGCAAAACAAATCAAGCATGAACGTGAAGGAGGTCTAATCTTCACAATCACTCCAGTCCTGATGAACAGGAGCTGTGAGACTCTGGGGAATAGTCACAGTGATCCTGTCAGCACTCATGATGATTATGAACCGATCCAGTGAGTTTATGACGGTGTAAACACACGAAACAGATCTTCATCATCATCATCAAGAGCTGAATGTTCTTCAGGGTTTCTGCTCATTTAAACAAATTAATTCACAAGACTTTTACAGTCTATCATGATTGACTGGATGAGGATTTTTACTCGGAAAAATATATATTCATTACAAAAATACCCAAGTAATATTTTATTAATGCAATTAATAATCAAGATTTAGTAATCAGACTTTTAAAATGAGTTTTCACAAGACTGTGAGAATCCTGGTTGTTCAGTGTGGAATTTAAAAAATAAATTATAAATATTCCCTAAAATATAAATATTATTAAAATATTTTATAATTACTTATATATTTTTCTATAATATATAACTATGAATTGTATATAGTTTATATGTATTTATATATTTTTATAAATATTTAGACTTATTATTTATCCACACTTTTTAAATACTATATGTTAATACATATATTAAAAAAATTACATATATTACAAATCTTAATTCTATCTTAACTTTAGATGTTTTTATTTTATTTTAATTCTTGTTTCGTCTTATTTTAAGAAATTAAGTCATCTTAAGATCTAAGATACATAAAGAGATACATAAAAATATATATAAAAAAAAAGTAAGGGAATGAGACTTTGCAAATGCTTTAAGACCCTCAAAATAAACAATCATTTATTTAAATATAAATGTAAACTTTAACATTTCTCATTTTCGTTTAGTTTAAGCTGATGTACTAAAACCTAAAACTGAAATAAAATTAATAAAAACTATATAGACATATATAAAAAATGACAAAAGCACAAAAGAAAATTACTAAAAACTAAAAGTAAACTGAAAATGGAATGTATAAAAATAAAAACTAATTCAAAATCTTAATAAGAGCTGTAATAGTATATCAATGATATTAAAACAGCACTAAATGAAGCGTTCAAACGTGAATTATTCACAAAGAGCTTTAAATAAAGAGTCACAGAGCCAAAGCTGACATCAGCATATGACCAAAAATGCTGTCTTTCATAAAGCATTAAGCTTTCGCTGATATTTAACGTTCTTTTCACATAATCATAGTAAATCACAGTTCTTTACATATCAGAATTTACATATCAGCTTTAATGCACTTATCAAAATAACACATTATTCAAAATGTATCATTTAACTTAAAAATCAGGATTATGCATAAAATACTGTCACGCGTGTGAAAATAATCAGAGAACCGAACAGATCCGATTCAGACAGGAATCATGTGTTTCTCTGCTGATTCTTCACTGCACAAACGACTCTCGAAAGCAAAGAAAAAGCTACAAAATGCAGCGTATCTAGTGAGAAAGTGTGACGTGAAACAGCAAAACAGACACTATTTTTGGAACCAGCAGCTCAAAATGAGGAAGAAAAGAGAACTGGATTTCATTCAGCGGATTTGAGGCATCATTAAAATAAAGTCAGACATACAGAGTCTCTAAAAATCTCAAACCTGTGCTTCGCTTTCCTCCCATTCAGTCTCAAACAATGGAAACGCTGTGGTGTGAGTCAGTCATTCTCTGCGGTTTGATCCTTCAGACGAAAGAAACACATTCTGACTCAACCAGACCTCCAGAACCAGAGTAAAGGCACAAAAATCATTTAAACACCTTCTTGTCAGTTCAAACCCGTCGGATTTTCTTTCTCCCGTGGAAAGGAGAAATTGTAAAGAATGTGCTCTTTATTCAGTTACAACGAACACAGACTGAAGCCCATAAAAAAGAATCGTAACAGCAGTCCAAATGACTCCTACGATGCTTTATGAGAGAAACAGTGAATCAACAAGTCAGATCGTTCTGAATCAGTTGATTCACAAAACCCGCCTAAATGATTCACTCACACACAAATCAGACCGATTCGGTTCTCGAGTTCGACTCAGTGATGTAATGAAACTTGAATGCTTTAACTGCATCACACGAGTCATCCGGACTGTTAGGAATCTGTTCGTGGCTCTTTCATGCATCTTTCTCTAAATGAACGTGTGTTTAAAGGTTTGGATGACATAAGGACGTAAATGCCGTATTTCTGAGTCAATGTGAATCTTTAAGGTTTAAATGAACACGAGCAACAAACAACAGTGAACATCAACTCTACAAACAAGTTCTCTCTCCTGTCTGTCTTTGTGTCTTGAAGAGGAATATTCAGCACTGCATGTGCAGAATTACATAAAGAGATGATGATGATAAACACACCGTCTGATTCATGACTTCTGACGCAAAAAGCAAAACCTCAGATGAAATGGAACAAAGAAAGTAGGATTTAACCTACAAAACGAGGCAAACCACAGAGCTTGAGAAACACACACGCATTTGTGAAGGCCAGATCAGATCCGAAACAGCAAGACACACGAAAATCAAAACCAAATCACACTGGAGATGTGTGAAGAAAACAGTCTGATAGTGATGAAAAGATCCTTGATGTCCAGTGTAAAATATCAGTCATAAATGATACACGAAACAGCTGATTATGAACTTCATCTCGCTCTTAAATTTACTTTTTCTAACTTAAACACAGAGTTTTATTACGTTCGTGGAAACAAAGAAAAACGTACAAACTTAGACTGAACCCTTGTGTTGGTGTATTTAGCCAAAAATTACCGTCCATTTGAAAACCGCTTATAAATTTCTCATTATGTTCCATTTTCACCAAATCTTGGATTCAATCTTTTTATCGACTGGTTTTCTTTCGAGGCGCACATGCAGGCTTTGTTTCTCTTTCTGGAGCTGATGGGTCTGAACTCACGCTCCTCCGCTTGAGTGAAGAAAGCATTATTTGTGGATCATTTTGGCTCAGAAACGGTGCAAAAGATCAGATCAAGAAAGCAAGTGGATAAAAAGATCGAATTCAGTTTTTGATAACGATAGCATGACAAGAAATTCATCAGCAATCATGAATCCTAGGCTGGTGTTTTTGACTTGGAACATCACAAGTGTAAGGCGGGAAAATCCTCCCAAAAGTACAAAAATTCTTAAAAGCTTTTGGGGGAAGTTTTTATAACCTGAACAAGAATTTTCTGGAAAAAGAAAATCCTCTCCGCGTCAAAATGACCAGAACACAACAAGGTTATTATAGTTAACTAAAACTGAGACTAAAAATAAAACCAAATTGTTACTTGAAATAAAAAACAAAAAAATTGGAACTAAATTAAAATAAACTGATTAAAAATGCGATATGAGATAAGAGTATCTCAATGCTAAACTAACACTGCCTAACAACAACAACAATAAAACTTCACAAACTATGCAAAACACCCAACATGCACTTCACTAGATTTTCTACATTTACAGCAAGAAGAGCAGCTTGTTTACTCGGTCAGAAAGTTAAACGCAGCATTAATGCTGGGAACATTTGACTGTTGAGATGAGCAGACGTCTACACAACAAACACCACGGTAAACAGAGCAGTGATCGAGTGTGTGTCGCCGCTTACACAAACACAGACCGCGCACTCGCACACAGACACACACACTCACTCACACACACACACACACACACACACACACACACACACACACACACACACACACACAC
>NW_015548215.1:561125-561297 GCF_001515605.1 Sinocyclocheilus anshuiensis | reverse complement strand
CACACACACTCACACACTCACACACTCACACACACAGACACTCACTCACTCACACTCAGACACTCACTCACTCACACTCAGACACTCACTCACTCACACACACACTCACACACAGACACACTCACACACAGACACTCACTCACACTCAGACACTCACTCACACTCAGACACT
>NW_015548215.1:557913-560970 GCF_001515605.1 Sinocyclocheilus anshuiensis | reverse complement strand
ACACTCACACTCACACTCACTCACACTCACTCACAGACACTCAGACACTCACTCACACTCTCACACTCACACACAGACACTCACTCACACTCACACTCAGACACTCACTCACACACACACTCTTGCTCACACACACACACACACACACACACTCACTCACTCACTCACTCACACTGAGCAGGAAGTGATGTGTGGCAGCCATTCAGCAGGAAACATTTCAACAATTTCCTGGCACAGAAATCCAAACAAAAATGAGAGACGAGCAGCATTATCTGCTGTTATGAGCCGAGCGCACGCGGCGTCTGTGTGGGAAAATCCAACGACAAGACACTTCTGATCTACATAAACAACCCATCCACACGCAGTTAACTAAACTAACCCGTTCACACAGACGCAGCGCCTCCTCTGAGCTGCTAACATGGCTACTTTAATGCACTTATATCATCCTTCATTTATTATCATACACTCAACTCTTAGAGCGATTATGTGACAGGTTTGTACTTTTATGAATTCATTTGTCACACTGCAGGGTCTGAAGCTCAAAGGCATTTCAAATTTAGAAAAACGTGAAGTTCCAAAACATAAATACACAGTTTAGCTTTTACATTCATAAACATTTAACCTAAACTCTTAGTGTTGACTGTGATGTCAATCAGGGTTATTATAATTAACTAAAACTACAGCCAAGTAAAAAAATCATTACTTGAAATAAAATAAACATTAAATATAAAATATATAACTTATTTCATCTATTCACAATGTATTTAAAAATTCATTTTCATTTAGTTTAACTAAGTATATAATAACTAAAACTAAAATAAAAAAGAATGAAAACTATATAGACATAAAAAAAACCTAAGAAAAATGACAAAAACAAAATTACAAAAAAAAAAACTGATTCAAAATACTAACAACAACTAAAATAGTATCTCAATTATATTAAAATAACACTGTTGGCAACTACTCAGTTCTGATAATATAATTGCTATATAATCATATTATACATAATCATACATAATAGTAATTATATAATTGTTTATAGTTATGATGGCAAAATAAATAGATTTATCCATTTCCGAGTGGAATCATTTCATCCGTCACATATGAAACATGAAGAGGTTTGGATGCCCTTATTATTAAAAAACATGAACAAAACTACATGATTAACAGTACAGTAAGCACACGTGACTGATCAGAACCGTTTCTGAGGATTTGATTCGGAAAGCGAAGGAAAACACTAAACACGGCATTTTTCTACAATAAACCATTTTAACACTGAACACACCAAACTGACTGAGATTGCTGATGCCCATAAAAGCTGAAGTAAACGTGAAATTCAACAGGTGCAGCAGCGCAGAGAGATTCACGCGTGAAGAGAGGAGAACAAAGACTCCTGATCCGAGCCAGCGACGACTGAAGCCGAACACAACATCCATGATGAGCGCGGGAAGATGGCGACTTCAGCACAAACACACACATGATGCAGACAGACTGAGAGACAGACAGACGGACGGAAGGACTGAGAGGAGAACACGACTGATCTGGAGCGGCGCGGGAGAAACATCAGGAGTTACAATGTAACATTCGCGCGTCATCGACTGACGGAGAAACATTGTAGCACATCAAACACACACGAGCGCTACATCTTCATCTTCACTGGCTTTAAACTGCAGAAACACAGATTATCTGAGCAGCATTAACACACATCACACTCCTCACGACACAATATCACACCTGTGAAGCAGATTAAACACAAAAGCGCAGATTGTGGCTCATAATGATGAATATTTCTTACCCACACGAGCCTGAGAGACCCGACTGACGCGCTGACAACACTGAGCAGTGCGCATGCGCAGCGGGGCCCTCCTATAGACGAGACCACGTGACCAGAGCGCGCTGCACTATATCTGACATCTCTATCAAATCATGTCAGATATTTGCCATGTTTTCTCTCAGACATTATACAGCTTCTTAATTATTAACTTAATATAATAGTTTTAATAATAATAATAACATATACAAATATTATAATATTTATTATTATAATTTTTAATAATAAATAGGATTTTTTTATAATTATTAATTATGTTATTATTCGTTAATAATGAATAGCAAAATAAATAAATAAAACATTTTAAACAATTGAAATGCACAAGTGTTATACTTAAACATGAAATATATATTTTTTATCATAAATGTCATAGCGGGCTTAAACAAAAAATGCATCTGAATTGCATATAAATATTTCCATTCATTTGGATTACACGGTTTTATCATTAATAAAATAATAAACTTAATGTGATTCATATTTGTCAGTCAAACAAAAGAAACAGATCAGATTTCTGCACTCAAACAATTAATTTATTATTATTATTAACTATTTGCATCTGTTTAATTTTATTTAAATACACATATTTTCAACGCATTTATTTAAATTTCTTAGAACCAGCATAAATTGCGAAAACAATTACATTTCTACAAGTTCAAAAGTATGCTTTATTATGACTAGCTGTAGAACAAGCAATATTCGGCTACTTCAAATGTTTGAGACTGAAACCAACTGGATTTATTGATGATAACCATATAAAGCTGCATATTGTGCATTGTTAAAACACATTCAGTTTATTAACACTATTACAGACATCTGACCTGCTTCATTGATATTTGACTGATAAATATGAATCATATTACGTTTATAGTTTTCCATCTTTGATTTTTTTTATTTCTATTATTTCTGTGAGTTCTAATTGGATTTATGTCACTCCAAAACCTTTAAAAACCTTTTTTCCTTTTACATAAATATGATTTGTATTTAGTTTTGGAGTCCATTTTATTTGTTCCTTTTATGATCTGCCAGAATGAGTGCAGCATTTTAACGTAAAATTAAATGTTTTTTATATTATATTATTGGAGAGTGTCTCAGAACTGAAGTTCATGGTGTTCTCCAGTAGAGGTCAGTAGAGCTATAGATCTGATCATGAGGTGTGCGCGTGTGTGTGTGTGTGTGTGTGTGTGTGTGTGTGTGTGTGTGTGTGTGTGTGTGGGTGTGTGCGGGTG
>NW_015548215.1:549963-557857 GCF_001515605.1 Sinocyclocheilus anshuiensis | reverse complement strand
ATATATATATATATATATATATATATATATATATATATACACACACACATATATATATATATTTTATATATATGTGTGAGTAAGTGTGTGTGTGTGTGTGTGTGTGTGTGTGTGTGTGTGATGAACACTAATGTAAGAGCTGCTCACTCATTTATTCACTGTGTTTGTTTGTTAGAACACAATATGATTTTATTCCATCAGTATCTTAATGCACATTGAAGAGTCTTTCTCTCAGTCTCTGGCCGTAATGAATCTTATTCACCTCATGAATCATTCATCTGAATGTAATCTATCATAAATCATGCAGCAGAGATTTAGAACGGCTCCGTTCCCCAAAACACACACCAATTAAACAGCAAAATCATTCTGATGATAATGATGATGATGAAGAGAGCAGTGACTGATGATAGACTTCAATCAGTACAGACGTTCAGTGCAGGACAGAGATTCAAACACTTTCCAGTGTCAACATGGTCATACTGTCAGAGGTCAGAGGTCAGCTCATGCCTGAGACGCTTCAGGAGTGACACATCAGAGCTAGTGCTGTGCTGGTTAACTCTAGTAAACCAGGTCAGAGATTGTGTGTGTGTGTGTGTGTTTATAGCGCTCATAAACATTCCTTCACACGTCTGCTGTGAACACACTTCCTGTACAGAGGAACGTGCGTCTCGTGCTTCACATTCACGCTGACGGGGAACTTCTGTCAGCTGGGAATTTCACTCAATGCAGAATCCTCCTGACGTTTCTCTCACTCCCACAATCTACAGATAAAAACCACGATCACAAACCAGCGCAAACCTCTCAGAGTCTGATCTGATCTCCTTCTGTTTACACACACTCACTGCATCCAAACACAAACACCTGCAGGAAACACAACAAGAGACTCGAGGGAGATGTGACCTTTCCTAAAAGCATGATGATGATGTGTGACTTCAAATATAAAGAGCCAAAAACAGCTTTAACATAAACAGATTTACATGCAGGTAGGTGTGTGTTTGTATGTGTGGCTCACACACACACACACACACACACAGACAGACACGCGGCGTCTCTCTCTCTCTCTGTCTGAGCTCTCAGTAATTACAGTGTTTGACTGTGACTTTATTCCTCAAAGCGTCACGTATGAATCAGGCGTGTCATCAATAGCAGCTGAACTCACAGAGACACGCTCAGCTTTTAGCCTTTTACTGAAGTTTGTGTTTGATGATCCAGACAGTAACTGCACCTTTTAGAGTCCAGAGACACTTCCAGAAAACCACAGAAGCTTGTTTCCTCATCGAAATAAAATAAAAAAGGTAAATGTGACTTTTTATCTCACAATTCTGACCTTTTTCCTCAGAATTCTGAATTCATATCTCTGAAAAAAGACATTGTAAGAAAAAAGTATGAACTGTAATATAAAAAGTTTACCTACTTACCTTTTTTCTGACAGAAACAGGCTGTAGAACCATAGAATACAACCAAATATTTTAAATAAATAAACTGTATGCATATTATATTTCATAACTAATATTTAATATTTATAGTAAATAAATATTTTGAATATTACAGTTTTTCTCGATTGCTAACAAACTATTCATGAAACAATTCACCATTTTCTCACAACTATAAACACAATCTCAAAACTACACACCAACTTGTGCAAACTTCCAGCTCAAAATCAAATAGTTTAGTCAAAAACATGTTCTCTTTAGTCAGACTTTGGCCTCAGATGACACACAAACCTGTCAAATACACACATACTGCACTGCCTAGAGAACAATAGTGAGATCAACTCAACACTGTTACTAAAACCTGCTTTTGGGAAACAGGAATCCTTTTGCTAGTCAATGTCTGTTACAGTATACGGCATAAATAGAGCAGTGCAGATACAGTCAAATTCAGCAATACACTTTAAGAAACGTTTTAGAAACGTAAAGAGATCTTACAGTAGCTGAAAAGCACTACAAGAGAAAAGTTCAAAGACCAAACAACATAATATACAGTAAACACACTTTGGAATATACCGTCAGTTACTTTACAGAAAAAAGAAATAATGAATGAATGAATACATAAATAAATCATTCATTCAGCATCCTCTGCCAATTTGCATTGCAGTATATCCTTATTTGTTATAGCAGTTTATATGTTATAGCCTCCCCTAGACAGCCGTCTCTCAGTTCTGCACAAATCAGTTCAACAGTAATGAGTTTGAGGGTGTATAACATGTGCTACAGTATTTACTGTATATAGAATAATGAAAGCTCTCTCATCTGAAGTACTGCTGCTATGTTCTGTAATTATATTGTATGTGTAAGTAGTACTGAAACCCTGTAGCTGAGCTGTAGCCTAACTTCCCTCATGATCAGTCCACGCAGAAGAACATGCTCAACTATAGTGCTGTGTATTTCATCATTTTTATTTTCCCCTCTTATTCCTCTTTGTTTCCCACAGGATTAATTTTCCAAAACTCATAATCAGCTGTGCTCTTGTTCATATCATCCTGAGATTCTGAGCTGTGTGTCATCAGTTTTGCTGCTTAATGTTCACACAGGGATAAATGTGCACTGTTTGAGTTAATTTTTTTATGCTTGAGTTAATTATATTGTGTTTGTGTTTTCTGAATGAGAACATGGTTAAACCTGTGCAAAATGATAGCGCTTTTGTGTAGAGTTTAGCTGAAAACACTGAGCAAATTGTAACGTGTGTGCAAACAGGTGAAATGTGTTCAAGGTGTTGAGAAACGTGTCTTTGTTTCAGGAACTGTATGAGTGGTTTGGAAAATTGGGCCAAATTAATCAGTTATAGTGTGTTAGAAAAACTGTAATAGTATAGTAGCAATGGTAATGAATTATTTATGAATGTCTGTGAAGACTGTTCATTAATTTTACACTCTTGATTTTGTGGTTTGATATTTTGCATGTAAACCATGATGTCCATCCACATACACACACACACACACAAACACAAAAAAACTTGCTTGGTAACAGTATCCTCTAAAAACAAAACTACGATGGCACACAGTGAGACCACTATTGAAAAACACATACCTCAACTGCACGACAGATCAAACGCTGTATCCATATTTTCAAAGATTTCACAGCCAGAGCATGTATTCACACTCCAACACACACACACTGACTGCTCTAGTTAAACATTACAGAGGAAGAGCGTTGTGTGGATGAGGGCCGTTTATCTCTGGCAGGAATGAAGGATCAGGGGTGAGAATATCTCAGAACATTCCAGAATCCTGTTGATTTCTGCCGTCTTACACTCCTGTACTGAGAACACATGGATCTTCTTAAAGCTCAATACAGCATGGTGCTTGCAACACCAAGGTCATGGGTTCAAATCCCAGGGAATGCATGAACTGATAAAATGTATAATTTGAATGCAGTGAAAGTATCTTTGTACTGAAGTGTTTGCCAAATGCATAAATCTGACAGACACAATACTGTCCATGAGTTTATATAAAGCTAATTATGAGCATGCACAAACCCAAATTTGGACTTTGAAACAAGGTTATTATCATTAACTAAAAGTCAAAAAATAAAATAAAATAAAATAAAAAGCAAATAGAGCAAACATGAACTGAAATTTTTTTTTTTTTAGAAAATTTCAGTTAGTTGCCTAGTCAAAATTCTAATTTTTGTTTACTTAAAATTGAAGAACTAAAATAACTAAAACTAAAATTGAATAAAAACTATATGGACATATAAAAAAAAAAATTATAAAACCCCCAAAAAATTAGTAAAACTTTAACTAAAATTTAAATTTAAACAGAAAATCAAAAAATCTAATTCACAATAACACTGATTTGAGACTTTATAAACCATTTTTGTAGCTGCAAACAGCAGATCGAGGCATTAGCATCAACTTATGGAAGCCGTTTCCGCCACTGGATAAGAAAAAAAGGTAATTGCAACTTTTTCCCTCAGAATTTCAGTTTATATCAAACAATTCTGGGGGGAAAAAATCTAACCTTTTAAAATTTTTTATTCATATGAATCCATATGAACTGATCACATGTTTACCTTGAATTCAATGCAAGTCGCTGTGGATAAAAGCAACTGCCAAATGTAAATGCATTTCTCCATTTCACTGCTGTCTTTCTGTGCCAACAGATGCCATCCTGCGAGACAGCGGACAGATCTTACATCATCTCATTAATAATGCAAACGATCCCGCTAATGGCTCCACGCGCACACATGCACACACACACACACACACACACACACACACACACACGTGCTGTATTATATTCCATCATTCAGTCATGTTCAGTGTGTTTGCTCAGGCCTGCTGAGCACCCGCCGGTTTGTCCTCGCTCTGAGAGGAAAGGGAGAGGTCAGAGGTCACAGAAAGCGGCAGACAGCGAGGAGCGATGTAAGCGGGATCCTCCTGTTCAGTGTGTTTGCTCAGGCCTGCTGAGCACCCGCCGGTTTGTCCTCGCTCTGAGAGGAAAGGGAGAGGTCAGAGGTCACAGGAAGCGGCAGACAGCGAGGAGCGATGTAAGCGGGATCCTCCAGTGCCAGTTTCCAGAGATCCGCGACACTGTTTCCACTGCAGCTTCCAACAGTCCAAACACTGATCCCACATCAGCCTGATCGCTAGTGATGATCACTTCACCCAAAACCATTCAAAAATCAATCATTTCACTCAAATAACACACAATACTGTACATGCATGGAAATTTGGCAGCAGGTGAGTTCCGGAAATCTGATAGTAGAAGCAAAACACTGCCAAACTCTTCCTGAGAGTCATTAGAGGAACACCAGATATAAAGATACCTGAAGATGCTGTGACACCTGCAGAAATGAGTATCTGTAGAGGTGAAGTTTCTCCATTCTTCAGATGGACAGATGAGGGTTTCTAGAAGGATCTATAATGTGTTGACCTGTTGATCACTCATCATTTATTCAGCCTTTGAGCAGAAGCAGCAGCAGCAGCCCTGAAACAGGAAGTGACTCTGATAGAAATCAATCCTCATGTGCTGAATAAATCATACGCAGGGCACATCATGAGCTCATGCTCCTGCAATCAAACAGACTCTGTGTTGATCATTTTCATTTCACATTTATTAGAGATGTCCATTCAAAGGAAGAAGTGCTAAAACGCAGAGCATCAATAATAACTGATAATAATTGAGCAGCAAATCAGCATATTAGAATGATTTCTGAAGATCATGTGACACTGAAGACTGGCGTAATGATGCTGAAAATACAGCTTTGATCACAGAAATACATTACAGTTTAACACATATTCACAGAGAAAACAGTTGTTTTAAATTGTAATAATATTTCACAATATTACTGTTTTTACTGCATTTTTAGTATAATAAATTATTAAATGATAGAATATATATATATGCATATTCTATTATTTATTAATATTATGCACATATGCTTATTTCAAATATACATAATTATGCATAAAATACATAAAATATGCATGATATACAAAATATAGCTTAATTTTACATCCTTGATTTCTTCAGGAAATGGGTGTGGGTGTTAAGAGTTTTTTTAACAAGTTACCATGCGGTTGCTAGAGTGTTCTGTGTGGTTGTTAGGGTGTTGTTTGGTTGCTAGGTTGTTCTGTGTGGTTGCTAGGGTGCTGTTTGGTTGATAGGTGGTTGCTAAGGTATTCTGTGTGGTTGCTAGGTTGTCTTTTGGTTGCTAGGCTGTTCTGTGTGGTTGCTATGGTATTCTGTGTGGTTGTTAGGATGTTGTTTGGTTGCTATGTGTGGTTGCTAGGGTGTTGTTTGGTTGATCGGTGTTTGCTAGGGTGTTCTGTGTGGTTGCTAGGATGTTGTTTAGTTGCTATGGCATTCTGTGTGGTTGCCAGGGTGTTGTTTGGTTGTTAGGTGGTTGCTAGCATGTTCTGTGTGGTTGCTAGGGTGTTTTGTTGCTAGGCAGTTGCTAGGGTGTTGTTTGGTTGCTAGGGTGTTCTGTGTGGTTGCTAGGATGTTGTTTGGCTGCTAGGTGGTTGCTAGGGTGTCCTGTGTGGTTGCTAGGGTGTTGTTTGGTTGCTAGCGTGTTCTGTGTGGATGCTAGGATGTTGTTTGGTTGACGGGTGGTTGCTAAGGTGTCCTGTGTGGTTGCTAGGGTGTTGTTTGGTTGCTAGGTGGTTGCTAGCGTGTTCTGTGTGGTTGCTAGGGTGCTGTTTGGTTGACAGGTGGTTGCTAGGGTGTCCTGTGTGGTTGCTTACAGTAATGGTGATGCTTGTCTTAGTGCACACTTCTCTTCTTCAGTTGGAAAGAGTCGTGTCGTGTTGTAAACTGTCATAAGGCTTTTGATTTGTTTAGATTTTTTTCAGCTGAGTGAAAATGAATGAGGAAGAACATCAGCTGGTTATCAGATGGACAGATGAACAGAAAGCTGCTGTGGCAGCCGCTCGATAACAGTTCATCTGTCAGCAGCATTAAACTGTAAATCAGAGTTTGACAGAAGCGGATCGATGCGACCACAGAAGAACGGAATCAGTGTGAATTTATCAGACATCAGGACCGAAGAGGAAGAGCTGCTGTTTGAAGAAGTTACATAACCAGCTTCAGAGGGTCATTCAGGTGCTTCATTAACGGGGGAATGTGGTTTCTTACAGATGGAATCAGATAAAGAAGAAGTTTTCATCTGTGTCATCTCTACATCATTCACACACTTCCATTTGTGTCATTTCACACTTTTCATCATTGCAGTATTATTGTGCATTATACATGCGGGAAAATGTAAATGTATTAGTGAGAGTACTTTATGTGATAAGTTGTAACAAAATCAAATAAGAATCGTATTTGGTGAGTGTTGCTTTTGTTTGACCAGAGGAAATATTTCATGTTAATTTTTGCATGCCCCTGTGTGCTGATTGGACGCGGGCGGCTGTAGCCCCGCCCCCGCGCGTCTGCGTTTCATGGCGGTCGGATCTCACACACACACACACACACACACACACACACACACGCGTGCCGTGATCTCCGCGAGTGTGTTCGTGATCTGAGGGATGATGGATGTGAAGGACTGTGGCGGAGTGATTCTGACTGCCTTTCATTCATTCAGGATCCACGCAGATGAGCAGAAACACGCAGCAGACAACAGGTCAGAGACTAACACACACACACACACACACACACACACACACTATATAACCAGCGTTGGCGTTAACGCATTACAAGTAACGCGAGTTATGTAATCAGATCACTTTTTCCCCAGGTAAGGAGTAAAGTAACGCATTACTTTTTAATTTACAAGGAAATATCTGAGTTACTTTTTCAAATAAGTAACACCAGTTACTTTATTTCCCGTGTATTGGCTGAAGCTGTCCTGTGCTCATGTTGAGAGAATCAGGAGTGAGTGCAGATGCGCTGTGTGAACATGCTACTGTAGATCTGGACTAAATGTCAGCATGCATTTACTCATCATCACACCTGCACAAAAACTGATTCAGTATTCCTCAAAAGCAGTAAAAACAGTCAAATGCAAACTCAGAATATGACACAAACCTGCAATAATTAAATGTGATAAATAACACAAATATCCTTTATGCATTTAATCTCATTTTATTATTCAGTGTCTTTGCTGCTGACCTTCGATGATCCAGTTCAACCATAATAAGCAAAAATGACTTTAGATAAACATAACATTTGTGTTTCCTTTTTTTATTGCTGAAAAGAGAAAAATGAGACCAGCCCAGATGTGAAAAAGGAATGCAAAAGTAACATACATTACTTTCCATGAAAAGTAACTAAGTAACACAATAAGTTACTTTTTTAGGGAGTAACAATATTGTAATGCATTACTTTTAAAAGTAACTTTCACCATTACTGACTATAACACACACACACACTCACACACACTCACATACACACACACACACACACACACACACACACACACACACACACACACACACACACTCTCTC
>NW_015548215.1:541787-549360 GCF_001515605.1 Sinocyclocheilus anshuiensis | reverse complement strand
TTTTTGTGAGTGCAGATCATGGTTTTATATTTTATTTGATTTTTCCATTGTCCAAACCACTTGTCTAATTTGGGGTCGCAGGGATGTTGTAGCTTTTGTCATTTCTTGGAACAACATTTAACACAGTACAACATTTTAACGTTGAGAATTTGTGTTTGTCTCTCTCCTGATACACCACACAGTGTGATTATTCACAAGCAGAACATGTTCCAGGATCAACATGCTTTGTTGTTCTTGGAACAGCTTTTGTATCAATCATCCTTTTACAGCTAAAATCAGAGGGCGGTGATTGGTCAATAGGGATGTTGTTCCAGGAACATGTTCTTCTTGTGTAAATCACATTAAGCATGATGCATCTCACTCTTATGATGCGTGTCTCTACCGCAGCCAGCAGAGGGCAGTAGAGACACACGGCACAATTCAATTTCGAGTCAGTTAAATTCTTGGGGTCTGTTTTAGCCCGCCACCACACAGCTGTGTGTGAGCAGTCTCTGTGGTACCCATCAGCATGACAGATTGAGCTTAACTTCCCCTCACATCAGGTTTGTCATTCCACCGGTCGATCCTCATGTGATTAGATAGAGAATACTAGAGTGTTCTACAAGGTGCAATATTCACTGTCAAACCAGGCGTGAATCACTCAGTCAAAGTCCAAAAATACAAGTATCTGCTGTGCATATAGCAGGTTTAGAAAGTGTGAGGGTGTAGTTTCCTCCGCCTCGTGTCGTGAAATTACAGCTCTGGCAGACTTCAGCTCTAAAACACGCATATGTTTTTATGCATAGTGACTGTAAAAATTGCTCATGTAAACTACCAGTCAGAAGTTTGGAATAAATATTTAATGTCTTTGAAATTGTCTTGTGCTCACCAAGGATGCATTTATTTGATCAAAAATACTACAAATAGTACAGTTAAAAAGCTGTTTTTTGAATTTATTTTTGATAGCAAAGCTGAATTTTCAGCAACCATTACTCTAGTCTTCAGTGTCACATAATCCTCCAGAATTAATTCTATGCTGATAATAATTCTATGCTAATGCCTTTAATAACTGATAATAATTGAGCAGCAAATCAGCATATTAGAATGATTTCTGAAGATCATGTGACACTGAAGACTGGCGTAATGATGCTGAAAATACAGCTTTGATCACAGAAATACATTACAGTTTAACACATATTCACAGAGAAAACAGTTGTTTTAAATTGTAATAATATTTCACAATATTACTGTTTTTACTGCATTTTTAGTATAATAAATTATTAAATGATAGAATATATATATATGCATATTCTATTATTTATTAATATTATGCACATATGCTTATTTCAAATATACATAATTATGCATAAAATACATAAAATATGCATGATATACAAAATATAGCTTAATTTTACATCCTTGATTTCTTCAGGAAATGGGTGTGGGTGTTAAGAGTTTTTTTAACAAGTTACCATGCGGTTGCTAGAGTGTTCTGTGTGGTTGTTAGGGTGTTGTTTGGTTGCTAGGTTGTTCTGTGTGGTTGCTAGGGTGCTGTTTGGTTGATAGGTGGTTGCTAAGGTATTCTGTGTGGTTGCTAGGTTGTCTTTTGGTTGCTAGGCTGTTCTGTGTGGTTGCTATGGTATTCTGTGTGGTTGTTAGGATGTTGTTTGGTTGCTATGTGTGGTTGCTAGGGTGTTGTTTGGTTGATCGGTGTTTGCTAGGGTGTTCTGTGTGGTTGCTAGGATGTTGTTTAGTTGCTATGGCATTCTGTGTGGTTGCCAGGGTGTTGTTTGGTTGTTAGGTGGTTGCTAGCATGTTCTGTGTGGTTGCTAGGGTGTTTTGTTGCTAGGCAGTTGCTAGGGTGTTGTTTGGTTGCTAGGGTGTTCTGTGTGGTTGCTAGGATGTTGTTTGGCTGCTAGGTGGTTGCTAGGGTGTCCTGTGTGGTTGCTAGGGTGTTGTTTGGTTGCTAGCGTGTTCTGTGTGGATGCTAGGATGTTGTTTGGTTGACGGGTGGTTGCTAAGGTGTCCTGTGTGGTTGCTAGGGTGTTGTTTGGTTGCTAGGTGGTTGCTAGCGTGTTCTGTGTGGTTGCTAGGGTGCTGTTTGGTTGACAGGTGGTTGCTAGGGTGTCCTGTGTGGTTGCTTACAGTAATGGTGATGCTTGTCTTAGTGCACACTTCTCTTCTTCAGTTGGAAAGAGTCGTGTCGTGTTGTAAACTGTCATAAGGCTTTTGATTTGTTTAGATTTTTTTCAGCTGAGTGAAAATGAATGAGGAAGAACATCAGCTGGTTATCAGATGGACAGATGAACAGAAAGCTGCTGTGGCAGCCGCTCGATAACAGTTCATCTGTCAGCAGCATTAAACTGTAAATCAGAGTTTGACAGAAGCGGATCGATGCGACCACAGAAGAACGGAATCAGTGTGAATTTATCAGACATCAGGACCGAAGAGGAAGAGCTGCTGTTTGAAGAAGTTACATAACCAGCTTCAGAGGGTCATTCAGGTGCTTCATTAACGGGGGAATGTGGTTTGGAATCAGATAAATCAGATAAAGAAGAAGTTTTCATCTGTGTCATCTCTACATCATTCACACACTTCCATTTCACACTTTTCACACTTTTCATCATTGCAGTATTATTGTGCATTATACATGCGGGAAAATGTAAATGTATTAGTGAGAGTACTTTATGTGATAAGTTGTAACAAAATCAAATAAGAATCGTATTTGGTGAGTGTTGCTTTTGTTTGACCAGAGGAAATATTTCATGTTAATTTTTGCATGCCCCTGTGTGCTGATTGGACGCGGGCGGCTGTAGCCCCGCCCCCGCGCGTCTGCGTTTCATGGCGGTCGGATCTCACACACACACACACACACACACACACACACACACACACACGCGTGCCGTGATCTCCGCGAGTGTGTTCGTGATCTGAGGGATGATGGATGTGAAGGACTGTGGCGGAGTGATTCTGACTGCCTTTCATTCATTCAGGATCCACGCAGATGAGCAGAAACACGCAGCAGACAACAGGTCAGAGACTAACACACACACACACACACACACACACACACACACACACACACACACTATATAACCAGCGTTGGCGTTAACGCATTACAAGTAACGCGAGTTATGTAATCAGATCACTTTTTCCCCAGGTAAGGAGTAAAGTAACGCATTACTTTTTAATTTACAAGGAAATATCTGAGTTACTTTTTCAAATAAGTAACACCAGTTACTTTATTTCCCGTGTATTGGCTGAAGCTGTCCTGTGCTCATGTTGAGAGAATCAGGAGTGAGTGCAGATGCGCTGTGTGAACATGCTACTGTAGATCTGGACTAAATGTCAGCATGCATTTACTCATCATCACACCTGCACAAAAACTGATTCAGTATTCCTCAAAAGCAGTAAAAACAGTCAAATGCAAACTCAGAATATGACACAAACCTGCAATAATTAAATGTGATAAATAACACAAATATCCTTTATGCATTTAATCTCATTTTATTATTCAGTGTCTTTGCTGCTGACCTTCGATGATCCAGTTCAACCATAATAAGCAAAAATGACTTTAGATAAACATAGCATTTGTGTTTCTTTTCTTTATTGCTGAAAAGAGAAAAATGAGACCAGCCCAGATGTGAAAAAGGAATGCAAAAGTAACATACATTACTTTCCATGAAAAGTAACTAAGTAACACAATAAGTTACTTTTTTAGGGAGTAACAATATTGTAATGCATTACTTTTAAAAGTAACTTTCACCATTACTGACTATAACACACACACGCACACTCTCTCTCTCTCTCTCTCTCTCTCTCACAGACACACACACTAATTTTAGTTTGTATGTTGTTTTTATTGAGGTGTTTGTTTGTAATTTCACTCACTTTAGCTCTTATTCAGTTGCATTTCATATTTTCTGATGTATTACTTGTGCTTCAGGTCTTTAGTGTGTTTTATATCCTTATATCAGCACTAAGTGAATTGCATCTTTATTTCGCATGTTTGTTTGAGAGTTTATGATCTAAATCCACTTTCTGTTCATCGCAACATTAACACAGTTTTTGTTCAGTGATCAGAGTCACTGTCAAATGAAATGATTTAGTCTGTATGAAGCACATATGTTTCGCTGTAATTCTGTTGTTCTCATGTCTGATCCTGAACATGTTTTTAAAGTCTTCAAATATTTGCTGAGTAAATACAGTATATTGAGCACATGATCATATTTCAGCCTGTCCTGTAATCCTCATGTTTGCCACTGCGGATAAAGTGTTTGCTAAATGAAAAAGCTCTTAATGATTAATCCTGTCCTAATTATTAATCCATCTTTAATGCAGAAATCTATAGAAAAACAGTTGCAATTAGCTTTTTAATTTTTTATTCTGTGACAGAAAAAACAAAAACAAAATTGCAAGATGTAAACTCCGAATTCAGAGAAAAAAAGGCAGAACTGTGAGATAAAAAGTCGCAATGACCTTTTTTCCCCCTCTTTTTTATTCTGTGGCGTAAACAAGCTTCCAATGAAATCACATGTTGTGTGTTTGTGAGGTGTATCGATCATGCTGTATCAGAGCTGCTACAAAAAGGTTGCAAAAACCCTCTCAAGCGTCTGCTTAGTTTTTGCTAGTTTTCTGATGTTCCCAGCATGCATCACTTGAGTTTGTCGTCTGGTGTCTCGTCAGATGATGTCATGATCAGAGTCAGGCAGCGACGGGACGCTCTTCTGTCTTAAAATATTTACATTAGATGGGAGCCAGAGAGCGCTTTACTCGTGATGTTGGGATGATTTATGTGCTGCAGGAGAAGATAAACACAGACAGAGTCTGATAGAGCAGGAATTACAGTTAATGACAGCATGAGGAGCGGCTTTAATATCAGTGTGTGTCTGCTTTCTGCTGCGTCTCCATCTTCTGCTGTAATCAGTGATGATGTTTGACTCCAGCATTATAGTGCAGGACACACACACACACATACACGCTCTCTCTCTCACACACTCTCTCTCTCTCACACACACACACACACACACACACACACAGCTGTTGTCTAGAGGTCAGTGGTGTTATGTTGTATCTTACTAAGTGACACAATTCACACAGGCTGAAAGCGCCGTTGTGTGAGAGTGTGTGAGTGTGTGTTTGAGTGGCTCTTGCTGAAAGCTCGTTTCTGTCAGTGTTTTGTCTTGTACAAAGGGAAGTCCTGTCCTCGTGTGTGTCTCTGACTGAGTCGTGTGCTGCTGTTTGTTTCCACACACACACACACACACACACACACACACATCTGACTAGTTTATCATCCTGAAACTGAAATGAGTTTGACATGCCACATCAAAATCAAAAGAGAAAATAAGAAAAGATATATTCCATAAATAGAATGAAGGCTGTATTCAGAAGTAGTAACATACTTTGCATTTTCACATATTTTCTTGATCGTTAAACACATCTCAGGACTGTAATGTTTCTGTACGTTTTACTTTAGACTTCTTGTAATTCTCATTATTCTTAATGGGTTAATGCACCCAAAAATAATCATTTTGTTTCGTTTTGTGGAACATGAAGAAAAATATTTTTGAAGAATGTTTGGAATCAAACAGTTCCCATTAAATTCATTACATGGACAAAAAATACAATGGAAGTCAATGGGAACCAAAACGGTTTGGATTCTCGTCACTAGAAAAGAAAGTATTTTTATTTACTGCATTACAGAACAATTGCAATAGGATGATTTTTCCACCCAAATTACTTTTTTTTTTTTTGAGAAGGAAAAAAATTGGGGAGAAAATTATATTTTTAAGCCAGATAATCGTTTAGTTTTCAGATTTTGGAAAAAGTAAAAAAATTCTCATTCTGAGATAAAACTATTGATGAATCTCTCAGGTTGTGCCATATTTCTATGTTCCTCGAGCAGCAAATCAGCATATTAGAATGATTTCTGAAGATCATGTGACACTGAAGACTGGAGTAATGATGCTGAAAATACAGCTGCGCATCACAGAAATACATTACAGTTTAACAGATATTCACATAGAAAACAGCTGTTTTAAATTACAATAATATTTCACATTTTTACTGTATTTTTTTAAAGAAATAAATGCAGCCTTGCTGAGCAGAAGAGACTCTTTCAGAAAAATCTTACCGACCCATATTCTTTGTTAGATTAATAGATACTGTAACAAATGTAATGCACATTGTTAGTTTATCTTAATTAATGCACTAACTAATGGGACCTTCTTGTGAAAATCTAGAATTTTTTAAATTCAAATACAGATAATCGTAAAGTTTTCAGATTTCAAAAAAAGTAAAAAAAACAACAATGTTCTGACATAAAACTATTCTTTCTCCATGTGACTAATCAGGGAAGTAAATAAACGAGTGTCACTGATCATGTGACTCGCTCTTGCGTTGAAGATCAAGATAGTCTTTGGAATGTCTCGGATATTCCAGATATATTCTGTGGAATCTCTGAACTCGTTCATTCAGACGGACGCGTGAACTCTACACTGATTCTGTGGAGTTGAGAGGCTGAGGCTGATCTGAGATCAGAAGGAGCGAGTGACATCAATGCTGCCGGACCACATTCCTCCTAACGGGAAGAACAGCACAATTCCTGCCAGAAACGCTTCATTCGCGTCCGGAGGGCCGTGAGAGCACACACGCCATCATGCACAGGTAATCAGAGCAGCTTTACTACGGTAAACCATCCGTTAGTGCTGTAAATGATGCTGTTTGTGGGTCGGAGGAGGAAGAGGGAGTCGGTAAACACGAGGTTAATGAGGGTTTGAGTGATAAGCGACTGCAGATAAGAGCATGCTTTCCTGCCAGACCGTCATCATCATAAAGTTGGTTTGTTTTTGAAGAAAAGATGGTTAATAATTCCACTCAAAGCTCAGATCAAACTCTGTTCTTAACATTTACATTTATTACTTTATGCAAATCCAAAACACAGGCTCGTGTTCAGACATCAGGAACAATATTGCAAGTGCGAATTTAAGACTAAAACCAGAGAAATGAGGAAGTTTTCTCCGAGCTAAACGCCTCGGGTTTCTCATAATCAGATTAATTACACATCAAAAGATGAACAGTACACTGATTCAACTTTAAAAAACGTACTCCACTGCCTTAAAATTTCATGTTTAATTGACAACAAATGTCTTGTGGAGAATTGAAGGTGTTTTCATAATTTCCATATTTGCTATTTTTTATGTTTTTTAATTCTTTGGCATTATGATAAGGTTTATTATAGTTTCTTATTTTGGTTGAACTAAGAAAATAAGCCAAATTAAGTTAAATGAACATGAACTTAACACACATATATATATATATATATATATAAACATATTATAACTAAACGTTTAAAAAAACTTGAAATGTGTCAAGTTAAAAATACTTAATATTCCAAGTAAATACATCTTAACTAATAGATAACTTAAAGTAGTTGAAGAAAACACATTTTTACAGCGAACTTTGGTATTTTTTGGTTTGGCTTTTGGTTTGGTATTACTTTCATTCTGTGTGTGTGTGTGTGTGTGTGAGTTAGTGTGTGAGAGTGTGTGTGTGTGTGTGTGTGTGTGAGTGAGTGAGCGTGTGTGTGTGT
>NW_015548215.1:509349-541395 GCF_001515605.1 Sinocyclocheilus anshuiensis | reverse complement strand
TGTGTGTGTGTGTGTGAGTGTGAGAGTGTGTGTGTGTGTGAGTGAGTGTGTGTGTGTATGAGTGTGTGACAGTGAGTGAGTGTCTGTGTGTGTGTGTGTGTGTTAGTTACCCACGCACACATGATGTTTGACTTTACCACAGTCACACGCTGCTTTGCATGAACGTGAGGAGCCACATTTGACTGGTAAATCGTACCGTTGGCATCCGCGTGAGAAAACCAGACTCGAGGTGTTTGGTTGGGAGTTTTTGTTTCAGGATTGAATCTAAATCATGTGTTGTGTGTCTGAATGAGTGTTTGAGCTCCATTAGATGCGTGACTGAATCCTATAGAAACATTCTCAAGAACAGCATGTATTTGCGCTCATGTAATCTGATCCTCCTGCTCTGTGTGACGCATTATTACTGTAGTTTCTCTTTGAATGTAAGCGCTGTGTGACCTTGATTAATGACAGCAGATGCTGGTTTCGCCTTATCGTGTGTGTTTGGTTCAGTGTTTGACGGCTCATCATGTGCTCTCTGTTCTTCTGTTCTGTCTGAGAGCGTCGTCACTGAGGCTAATAGGAAGTTAATGTTGTGTTATTGATTTCTGTGGGTGTGTTCAGGGTAATATAAAGCATATAGCACATGTTGGACATTCAACAGGCTTTCCAATCGCTTGAGCCAAACAGGAAGTTTCAGTGGCAGTGGACTTCCTCTCTGTAAAAGCACACTCAGTCTGTGGTGAACACACACTCACACTCACACACTGCCATTCAAAAGTTTGGGGGCATTTGTTTTTTGAGAGAGAGAAATACTTTTATTCAAAAATATTTCACTATTATACTGTATTTTTGATCAAATAAATGCAGCCTTGCTGAGCAGAAGAGACCTTCTTAATATAATTATATTATCTTAATATATTAAGACATTCTTAATAGAATACAGTAATTAATTTTCTTGGACTAGTATCATGGTATTATTTAGTTTTGAGATTCACCCACGTATCAAAGTACCACCTGATACCATCAGTGTACCGCGGTAAAAGCACTAATAATAGTTGCATCCAGCTGATTTTGATTGAATCGTTATGATTTAATCTCGTCATATTGATCTGAATGTGGCTGGTGCGTACGGATTGGGTTCAAAGCATCTTCTGTGAGTCAAGCTCTTGAAAATGTCACGCTGCACAATGAAGGATTGTTTGTGGTTTGCACTGGTTTAGTGTGCGAGTCGAGCATGCCGTTAGTCATCGCTGGACACTCTTCATCATTACTGCTCCATTAGCTCCTCAATCCGGCCGCTGCGAGCGCTGATATGACTCTTTAAAGTCCAGAGCCGCTCTATTGATCTGTTGTCTGCAGCTAATGCTCCGGCTTTTACCCGCCGGAGTGCTGCGATCTGCTGACGGCGCTGAAGTGCTCGGGGTAAACTGGGCCGAGCTGATTAAATACAGTGTGTGTGGGGTGTTTAGGGCGGCTTTGGGGTCAGCTGTGTGATGCATTGGTTCCCTTTCTAGTCGGCACCGAAACACTCGTGCGTGTGAGTTTGAGTGTGCAAATTGATTGCTAAGTCAAGCGTCGCTTATATTTAGTAAGGAAGCAGTCTCAGTTTGAGTTCTTCCTCGTGAGGTTTGCTTTAGGGCTTTCTGATTTTAACGGTAATGGTTTGCCACAACTGTAATTGTTTTAAATTGAGGAATCAAGGTTTTGAAGAAACATATTCGACACATTCACACAGAATGCACTTGTGCATTAAAAACACGAGACACACGAGGCAATGCAATGGAAAAACGCAAGGTTTGAACTTCTTTTGAGAGCCGTGTTTCGCCTCTTCAGGAGCGAGATGCTGTATAAGACACCAGACGCAGCGGTCAAACACATCCGTCAAGCAATGGAAAAGCAGAAAGCTGTGCAGAACTACTACTGTATGTCTGATATTTGATGTGTGCATGATGCTGACAGACTGTTATTAATCATCTACTGCTGAATTTGAATGGTCTTGACTTTTTGAGTTGACCTAAAACTGAATGTTTTGGCTAAGAAATATTTAGCATTTTTCTCATTTTATATTATTTCTGAACATGTGTGACCCTGGAGCACAAAACCAGTCTTAAGTGTCAATTTTTTTAAATTGAGAGTTGTACATTGTTAGGATAGGACAATATTTGGCTGAGATACAACTATTTGAAAATCTGGAATCTGAGGGTGCAAAAAAATCGAAATATTGAGAAAATCATCTTTAAAGTTGTCCAAATTAAGTTCTTAGCAATACATATTACTAATCAAAAATTAAGTTTTGATATATTTACGGTAGGACATTTACAAAATATCTTCATGGAACATGATCTTTACTTAATATCCTAATGATTTTTGGCATAAAAGAAAAATCAATAATTTTGACCCATACAATGTATTGTTGGCTATTGCTACAAATATACCCCAGCGACTTAACACTGCTTTTGTGCTGCAGGCTCACATATAGGATATGATTTTGCCTTCATATTGCCTGCATCTTTTCTGCAAAGTTTACACCATGTCGAGCACTTCATGTGTGCTGCACTTGGAATCAAACCGTCTTTAACCAGCAGGTTACTAAAGAGAATGTTACTTGAATCGTGTTGCAGTTATGTTTTTAAGTCAACTAGTTAAATGTTGAAAATTCTATTAGGTTTTATTTCCTGCCATATCTGTCGGTGGAGTCCATCTCTGAAATGCTCGAAAGGTATTTTTAGACTCCAGATGTTTCTCTTTAAGACTTTGGGAGGAAAGCCGCTTGCGTTCCTGATGGATTCATGCTCGTTTATGTCGCCCGGAGACTGAAAACAAACCTGTGAGCCAATATTTCACCAGGAGACGCTTGGCACAGTCCTTCTGATGAAATGGATGCCTGTTTTCATCAACATCAGAGAGGCAGACGGTTTTATTTGATTAAATGCACGCCCTCCACAGCACCTTCAAGAGTTAGGAAAGTCGTATTTCATGCAAGTTCTGCAAAATGGATCTTTCTGGAATACAAACCAAATCTAAATGGCTTTAGAGTCTTTGGTCCAGCTGTTCACGTTCCTGGAGGAATGAGCTCATGATTTCTGCGTCTCCAGCGCCGCACAGAAACCGTGACCAGCAGCACATGTTTTGAGTTTAGTTTCCCTCAACGCTGACCTACATTCATCACGGGGGGCCTTTACAGAGTCAAGAACTAAAGACTCGAGCTTATGAGAGTTTACCTGATCAGATGCTCATGAATGAGTTCATGATGTTATGTAGGACATAGACTTATAACATATTGTTCTTCAACAGTGCCTTTTTTTTAGTCTGAACATGATTATTTTTACTTGACTAAAGAAATATATATTTTTTAAAATGACAAAAACAAAATAATTAAAAATTCACCTAAAATTTAAATGAAAACATAAAAAATTTTTTTTTTTTTAATATTTTATAAAGTTTCAAAAGTCTTTGTGCTGTAAACAAATACTGAAATAGAATTTGTACTTGATTTAATGATGAAACTGTCTCTAAAATAAGAGAACACGCATTTCCTTTCTGTAGATTTTATTTTTCATGCACATGATATTGTTTCTCGTCTTCTGATTGTTTTTAAATTCTATTTCTAATAGCAGAACTTTATAAAATAGAAAAAAAAAGTGATTTTTTTTTCATTTAAATTTTAGGTAATTTTTAATGATTTTGTTGTTTTTGTCATTTCTTTTTTTAAATATGTCTTTTTAGTTTATTTTAGTACATCAAAATGAGTTTTTTTTCCCATTGTATTTTCTTTCAGTTAAATTTCATACAATGAAAATGTTATTTTAAGGTTTTAGTTTTAGAACCCTAACCCAATAATAACCCTGAATATAACTAGTCTGTCGACTCTAAAACGAGTGAAAAACCTGCAACAAAGTAACGTTTTAACAGATGATTTTGTGCCTGAAACGCTTGTTTGTGAGGTGATTAAAGCGACAGTACAGCCAGATGTTTGCGCTGTGTCTCGGGGCATTTGTTGCGTGCTGGATTGAGGGAAATGTTTGTTTAAACTAAAGCAGCGGTGTTGGGAATGCTGTTGTGGTCATTAGCCACATCTGGAAGTGCTTTTCCTGAATTAAACGCGTTTCTGTGTGTCTCAAAGTCTGAATGGGTAGAGACGAGCTTTAGGAAGAGCTGTAAACTGAGAAGACAATGGACATTAATGACATGAGGAGGAGAGAGAGAGAGAGGTCAGGAAGAGCGACCGGTGGGCGGAGACACACACACACACACACACACACACACACACTCTCTCTCCGTCAGTGAGGGTCGTCTCGTCTGGTTCTCGTCCTGATGTCGTTCTACAGAAAGCGCTGAGAGGTACGTGTGCTGTATCCAGTCCCAACAGGACCTGATGGAGAACACCCACGCGCTCCTCAAGCTCTCTGGAGATCCTCTGTGTTTTTGTGTGGATTTATGGAGTTTGTACAGGATCTGATTGACGCCGTCAGCTGGTTTAGTTCTGCTTTCATTCGGACGTCTCGTGTCTTTTGGAGGTTGATCGTTTGTGTTTCCAAATCCTGATTGGTGTCCAGTGTTCCTCTGAACACACACCGTGAGTCTGAAGATGCTTCTGTTCTGCTTCAGTGTCTCATTTGTAATTGTATTATCAGAATCGCTGATATTTATAACAATTTGCATTGTTTTCTCATGTGCATGAATGGGTAAATATGGCGATGTTTCAGAATAACACACACTGACAGCTTTGTGTGTTTTGCGTGTCCTCCAGATATTGTCGTCATGATTCGTTCATCTGTTTGGTCTGGTTCAGAACGAGCAGGTTACCCATCAGGCCGTGCAGTTAACCGCTCTTTGTTTTGAAGGAATATCCCGGGTTAAACTCAGGTTAAGTTCTGTCTAACTCTACAGTGATTGACTGCTGTTGTATATGGATCTAACATGATGTTTTCTCAGCGTTTACACCTGAGATTTGCTTATTTTCTGTGCTAATCAAAGAGCATCAAGTCAACTTCAGTCGTATTTCATCTTTTCAAACACACAAAAGCAAAAGGAGCAATTCTGAGTCATGTTTGAAATGTTTTAAGGTCTTTATGGTTGAATTTCGTGTTCATTGACTCTAAGTGTATAAAAAAATTGCTGAAGAGTGAAAGATATTTGAAAAGTAAAAAAGCGTGGTCTTAATTTTTTATATATTTATATTATTTTACATAATATAAATATAATATATAAAAATAATATATTGTCACGTTATTATCTTAATCTTAATTTTATATCTATCTATATATATCTATATATATGTATATATATATATATATATCAAAACCTGACTTGTTCTTAATTTTATATATATCTATATATATATATATATATATATATATATATATATATATATATACGAAGAGTTCATTTGCAAAAACAGAACTCAGTTTTTAACTTCTCAGAAATCATGTGATTTTATTGTGCATTCCAATTAATCTCAATCAAACTGCAGTTGGGTTATTTTGACTAGGAAAAAAAAAACAGCTGACTAACACAATAAAACATGATAAAAAACATGATTTTTGAAAATTAAAAAAAACTTGAGTTATCTGTTTTTGCAAATAAACTCTTCATATATATATATATTAGTATTATATTACTTGTTTGTAACGTGACCTTGGGTTTTGGAAAGGTGCTATAAAAATGACATAGTTTATTATTATTATTATTACTATTAAGTAAATAGTTTGAGTTGTTTGTCAAGCATTTAATAAATAAAGAGTTGCGTTTTACCTGGAATATTCCTTTAATGTCAGGAACAGTTTTATTAAAATCAGCAATAATCAGATCATTAATGTTTAGTTTTTTTTGCGTTGTCCTGAAGATCTGTGTTCATGTTGACTCAAATCAGACTCTTGAGCTGAAAGGGAGACAGATTTGTGATCCTGCCGTTCCTCGCGCTGATGGAATGCATGAAGGTTGTTTTGTGATGTTTTTCCAGCTGAAAATTGCGTTTCCATTGAAGGCTTGATGTGTGTAAACTGAGGCAGGGACGTTTGGAGGCAATTAAGCTCTTCATGTAAGTTAACACAATTCAGGCTCCATCATGTGCAGCGCTGATCGATAACTTCCTCTAAATGACGCAGGTCCACTTCCTGCCCATCATCTTCATCATCAGCTCCTGCAGCTTATCAATATTTAATAGAAACCCAGAGAGACGAAGCTCATACGAGCGTCCTGTCTGTTTCAGATCTCCCTCGGTTTAGAGCATCTCTACATGTTCTTCTCCTTCACTTGGACTGAATGGTTTCTTTATGGAAGAGATGAGCTGATGGCTGATGGTTCTCCCGTCGTTCAGCTCTGTTAGCGAGAGCTCTTTTCTCCAGCAGCTGAAAGAGAAGCTGTTTCTCTAGTACTGTAGTCTCTCACTGAACATGCTGGTGTGTTATGAATTATGTCTTTAATAGGGTTTAATATTTTGTGAGCAAATGTAGCACGACCCCGATCAAATCATGTTTCCTCACATCAGATTCTGACTCGTATTAGATCTGGTTTATTCACACGAGGATGGCGTGTTGAGATCATGTGACCGGCTGAATAAAGCGTGTTTCATCTCAGTAACTGTCCTGTTATCAGATGCTTTGAGGAATAAATCAGTCGTAGGTGACGACTCCACGTGAAACGGGATGTTTGTACAGTGACTTTAAGCTTTTTATGAGACATCAGTATTGATATTTTCTCTTATATTTTGCATTATTCTTTTTTGTTCAGCTTTTCTTTTTTCCTTTTTGTCCTTTCTTCTTTTTTCCCCTTTTTTTCCTTTTCTTCTTTCTTTTTCCTTTTCATTTTTGTCCTTCTTTTCCACTTTTATTTTCTCTTTTCTTGTTTCCTTATTTTTCTTTTCCATCACTTGCTTTTCTTTTTTTCCCTTTCCTTTTCCCATTCCTCTCTTTTCTTGTTTGAACCTTTTTTTGTTTTCAATCTTTTCCCTTCTTCTTCTTTTGTCCCTTTTCTCTTTTTCCTTCTTTTCATCCTTTGTTCTTTTTCCTCCTCTCTGCCTCCTCCTTCTTTTAGTTTGGTTTTTCGTGAGGCTTCGCTGTAAATCTGGAAGTTTGAGTCTGATCTGAGTGAACGACAGCATGTATGTTCTCCTCGTTCAGGTCTGTGTGTGTGTGTGTGTGTGTTGGGTTTGCGTGTCAGTACCATGTGCAGATGTGCTCAGATGTGTGTTTCTGCAGGAAAGCGCAGTATCAGCGGATAGGCAGCATGAGTTTGGAGCGGGACTCCATGGAGGACTACTGGAGTGAGATGAAGAGCATCGATGAGGAGCGTCAGGGAGGACCGGAGGAGCTGATGGAGCGAGCCAGCGTGGACGGTGCGTACGGATCATCATACAACTTTAGAATTATCATTCTAGTTCATGTCTCTGGTGTGAAGGAGTCTAATAGAGTGTGTTTGATGTTTCAGAGGCGGAGCTTGAGGAGGCGTGGCTGCAGGAGGCGGGGCTCTCCACGCTGGTGACGGGAACACAGAGCGACGGCCCGGCGGAGGCTCTCCTCTCCACGCTCACGCGCTCACAGGCCGCCATGGTGAAGAAACGGCTGGATAACTACACGCAGACGCTGCGAAAGAGGAACAGGCAGCCCATGAGACACGTGCGAGACGTCTTCTCCATGTCCGACGCGTCGGTGAGCGCAAAACGGTTTTCATTTCCGTTTCAAATCAGACGATCGTGCAGCAGATCTGCAGGTGTGGTCTTGTTTCTAGTGTTAATTTCGTTAACGAAATCTATGACGAAAAATGTTCGTCAATGAAGTTTTTTCCCCTGACGATAACTGAGACTAAATGAACATGCAATATTGTTGACAAAAAAAGAAGAGACTAAAACGTAGTTAAAAGAGCAAAAGCTTTACCAAAACCTTTTTATTCTTGTTGGAAAAAGTGGAGCCAAAACATTTCAGACTGCTGTACAAGACTCTATTACGTGAGCGTTCATGTTTGCGGTTGCCAGATATCTAGAGCTCAAATCCTCCAATCAGAGCTTTTCTGTTAAATGGATACGCATTCTTCCCGGCTTTTAGCTTTATGCAATCTGGCAACCATTCACACGCGCTCTCTCTGTGATCTAAAACACTGACATACAGTACTGTACGAGTAAGCTGGAGTTCAGCGATCTCCGTTTCAGATGTTCTGCTTAGATGAAAGTGTCATTCAGCAGTCTGTGCTCTGTCATGGATCTCGACTATATTGTTTGCGGATTGTAACGTTACTTACGCTGTCACGGTTGCACTACTGAGTGGAGTGCGGAGCAAGGAACGGAAGGAGACGAGGAGTACATCAACAGGAAACGAACCAAATATGGGCATAAACACTGGGACACAGGGAGCACATGGGGAACAAAACACAACACAAGCCTGACATACGCAACCTCTGTGCAGCGATAAGTCTTTTTTTTGCTGTGGTTTTAAAAGAGAAACATTAATGCAATTTGGAATTATTGGAATTACTATTAGGAATTTCTCTGTTATAATATGTGACCCTGGAGCACAAAACCAGTCATAAGGGTCAATTTTTCAAAATTGAGATTTATGCATCATCTGAGAGCTGAATAAATAAGCTTTCCATTTTGACTGAGATACAACTATTTGAAAATCTGGAATCTGAGGGTGCAAAAAAATCTAAATATTGAGAAAATCATCTTTAAAGTTGTCCAAATGAAGTTCTTAGCAATGCATATTACTAATCAAAAATTAAGTTTTTATATATTTACGGAAGGACATTTACAAAATATCTTCATGAAACATGATCTTTACTTAATATCCTAATGATTTTTGGCATAAAAGAAAAATCAATAATTTTGACCCATACAATGTATTTTTTGGCTATTGCTACAAATATACCCCAGCGACTTAAGACTGCAGGGTCACAAATGATAAAGACTAAAAGTTACATTTGACACAGGACTAAGACTAAATTAAAACTAGCTGACAAAATGAACACTACTTGTTTCACAGGCGTGTCGATTGGCTGTTGTGCAGCTGCTGCGGCCGTTTGTTCGGCGTGTGAATGCCTCTCAAAATAACCGTCACACTGACTGAGACTGGAATGAGCAGCGACCAGACGCGTTTAAAATTAGCCTCATGACAGCAGATGAGACCACAAAAACCTTAATTCATTCCTGCTGACACACATCTGAGTTTGGATTCTTTCCTCGCAAACGTCAAGATGACATGAATGTATTGAGATGTGGGCGTGGCTCCCAAAAGTCTATGCAAATGAACGTGAGCTGCAGGGGTGGAGTTTAAGAACACTAAATGATTGGCACACCACAAACTATTTGAACATCAGCTTTAATGTTGGCATGAAATGAAAATTCACTCTATTTTCTTAATGCATGCAATTACATTTTTTACATTACATTCAAAAAAATTTTTTTGAGCTTGTAATGCTTAATCAAAACACCGAAAGATCCAGTTATGATATTTTGGATTAAACATTACGGGCTTAAAACATAAAAAAAATAAACATGCATGAATAAATTGCAAGCGTTTAGAAAATAAGAGTGAATTTTAATTTCATGCCGACTTTAAAGCTGATGTTCAAAGAGTGTGTCATTTGTAGCTCAGATAGTAAATCGTGCTAGCTTGCAACAAGGTTGCGAGTTCGATTCCCAGATAACACGTTTATCTTGAGTGCAATGTAAATCACATGCATGAGTGCAACTAATGATTATCTGTTTGACTGAGCAATGGCAGCATGTTCGACTGAACAGAGAGTGTATGGAGCTGTTTTAAATGCTGTGGAGACTGTTCGGTTTAGAGGACGTGTGGTCAGTAAGCGGTCAGACAGACAGCAGCACACAGGCGTTTGTTTGGAGGCTGAATCAGTCATGAGTCACGCTCAGCTGCTCCGACAGCTGAAATATCTGATCCTCTGATTGGATATGAAGGACAGACTCACTGGACCGAAATAGTCCAACAAATGTCCAGTGTTCAGCAGGACATCGTCTATATAGACATTAATACACATGTATTAACACATGCTGAGATGATTTATATCTGACATGTGATGACCTTGATTTGTACATTTGAGTGATTCTAAACTGATTACTGATTAATTGTCTGATCGTGGTTATTGATCCAACCACAATTATTTGAGATAAATTTGAGTTTAAATTTCAATCACGTTTTGCATTCCTACAAAGGAAACGTAAGCGTTTAAAGAAATGCCATCAAAGAATAAAAAACCAAATAAACACGGGCTTCCTTCATACGAAATGAAAAGACTGCATTATATTAGATTATTTGACATTTTATATAATTATATAAGCAATTTTCACAGCATTTATGTAAGTATTGACCTATTTTATTATCATTTTTTATTATATGTGACCCTGGACCACAAAACCAGTCATAAGGGTCAATTTTTTGAAATTGAGATTTATGCATCATCTGAAGCTGAATAAATAAGCTTTCCATTGATGTGTGCTTTGTTAGGATAGGACAATATTTGGCTGAGATACAACTATTTGAAAATCTGGAATCTGAGGGTGCAAAAAAATCAAAATATTGAGAAAATCATCTTTAAAGTTGTCCAAATGAAGTTCTTAGCAATGCATATTACTAATCAAACATTAAGTTTTGATATATTTACGGTAGGACATTTACAAAATATCTTCATGGAACATGATATTTACTTAATATCCTAATGATTTTTGGCATAAAAGAAAAATCTATAATTTTGACCCATACAATGTATTGTTGTCTATTGCTACAAATATACCCCAGCGACTTAAGACTGCTTTTGTGCTCCAGGGACAAAAAAAAAAACGTATTAGGCTTGCATTGTAAGTGCCGAACAAAACAGAATTAAATAGTTAATAGCAGTTATTTGTAATGCAATTAATTGCACTGCCATTTGCAGTGGTGCATGTTGATTTCAGTGTCGAATTCCTCAGAAATGTTGTTTTTGTGGTCTATAAACTCACACAGATGGAGCAGGAATGTGTTTACCTCATGAATCCGTGTGTGATGATGTGATTTTGTTCTCTTGCAGTCTGAACTGACGCCTCCAGTTTCTCCAAACGGACAGATTGCTCCTAAACTGCCGCAGTGGAATCCACCTAAAGGTTGGACAACGTTTTTAGATTATACATTTACTTTAACATGCATTCATTTAGCCGACGCACAAAAGAGGAACATCATAAGAGACACAATGTTTACTGTACATGAGTCAAATATAAGATAGATTAGTACACAAAAAGAAGAAACGCAGAAAAGAGAAGAACAGGATTATTGTTTATTGTTTAAATGGGAGTTGTTATGGTTTTGGTTTCGATCAGAGCTCATGGAAATATCATTATCATTGGTGATTAAGGTCTTAGTCCTAGGCTTAGTTATTGTTTGGTTTGGTTTATATGTGTGTTCAGTTCCTCCGTCGTGTGCAGCGGACACTAACGACTCCAGCAGCGCTTCAGAGACCATCCTTCTGTCGTTTGATGTGCCGTATTCAGAAGTGGCTCGAGCTCATCGGAAAGGCCGGGAATGCCAAGACTGCAGGAGGATCCGTAAAGACGACAGGGATTTACCGGTGCGTTTGATGATCTGTCATAATGTCTTAAATGTGTGTTTTTCAAACTGATTCTACAAGTTACTTCCCATCAAATTTAGAGTTTTATGTTTAGTTCATGTTTGTAACTTTGGTTGGTAAAATGTTTTGATGTTTTTGGAAAGAATGCTCAGCAAGTCTGGATTTATTTGATAAAAAATACAGTAAAATTGCGAAAATGTTTTACAATTGAAAATAGCTGTTCTCTCTGTGAATCTCTGTTAAACTGTAATTTATTTCTGTGATCAAAGCTGAATTTTCTGCATCATAACTCCAGTCTTCAGTGTCACATGATCCTTCAGAAATCATTGTGCTGTTTTCCTGCATTATAAATGTCTTAACTGTCACTTTTGATCAATTTTACTTATTCTTGCTGAATAGAAGTATTAATTTCTGTCAAAAGAAAAAAAATCTTGTGAACACAGGAAAGAAAATTGTCCAGCTATCTCATGGGGTCTACATAATGCACCTTTTACTGGCAGTGTTTGTTGTTCTGTTGCTTGAAACAAAAAAAGCAGCATTTACTGAAAGCATCTTCCCTGGATAGCGAGCTCAGATCAGATGCTGCCGTCTAATGCGGTTTGTGGTCTGTTCTTCAGAGTTTTCAGATAGTGAGGCCCAGACAGGGCGTGACGCGAGTGAGCGATCTATCGTCTGAGGACATCAAGAAGATCGGCTACATCTCCCTGATCGAGCTGGCCACATTCTACGACTTCATGGGCATCGAGATGAAGAGGAACCGCGTGGTGCGCAGTAAAGCACGGGGTGCGTGTCGCTCACATCCAGACTCTGCGGAAAACTGGCTTTAAACAATGTTGTTTTGTTCCCACAGACAGCAGGATACTATTACTACTGTAAATATCCAAAACATGGTGTCAACACAGTAAATGTCCATAACAACCATAGTATCACCATAGTAAATATCCAAAAACATGGTGTCACCACAGTAAATGTCCACAACAACCATAGTATCACCATAGTAAATATCCAAAAACATGGTGTTATCACAGTAAATGTCCATAACAACCATAGTATCACCATAGTAAATATCCCAAAACATGGTGTCATCACCGTAAATGTCCACAACAACCATAGTATCACCGTAGTAAATATCCAAAAACATGGTGTCATCACCGTAAATGTCCAAAACAACCATAGTATCACTGTAGTAAATATCCAAAAACATGGTGTCATCACAGTAAATGTCCACAACAACCATAGTATCACCGTAGTAAATATCCAAAGACATGGTGTCACCACAGTAGATGTCCACAACCATAGTATCACCGTAGTAAATATCCAAAGACATGGTGTCACCACAGTAGATGTCCACAACCATAGTATCACCGTAGTAAATATCCAAAGACATGGTGTCACCACAGTAGATGTCCACAACCATAGTATCACCGTAGTAAATATCCAAAAACATGGTGTCAACACAGTAGATGTCCACAGCCACAGTATCGCCATAGTAAATATCCATAAAACATGGTGTCATCACAGTAAATGTCCACAACAACTATAGTATCGCCATAGTAAATATCCAAAAACATGGTGTCACCACAGTAAATGTCCACAACAACCATAGTATCACCATAGTAAATATCCAAAAACATGGTGTCACCACAGTAGATGTCCACAACAACCATAGTATCACCATAGTAAATATCCCAAAACATGGTGTCACCACAGTAAATGTCCACAACAACTATAGTATACCATAGTAAATATCTCAAAACATGGTGTCACCACAGTAAATGTCCACAACAACCATAGTATCACCATAGTAAATATCCATAAAACATGGTGTCACCACAGTAAATGTCCACAACAACCATAGTATCACCATAGTAAATATCCAAAAACATGGTGTCACCACAGTAAATGTCCACAAACATAGTATTACCATAGTAAATATCCAAAAACATGATGTCACCACAGTAAATGTCTACAACAACCGTTGTATTACCATAGTAAAAATCCAAAAACATGATTTTACCATTGTAATGTCCATAAAACATGATGTCACAATAGTAAATTTGAACAAAACATGGTGTTGCCATTATGAATATCCAGAAAACATGGTATTACCATAGTAAATGTCCAAAAATGATTGTGTTTTCATAGTAAATGTTCATAAACATGGTGTTACCATAGTAAATGTCAGTCATATTAACACTCAGAAACCATGTAAAACTGGCTGTAAATGTTGTCGTTTTGTTCCCACAGACAGCGGCATATTCGGCGTTCCTCTCACTACGCTGCTGGAAAACGACCAGAAAAAATACCCTGGTTCCAGAGTTCCTCTGGTTTTCAAGAAGGTACGTTCATCTTTCCTTCTTTGGTTATTAGAAACGAGGCTGGAATGTTGTGATCGAGATTGCGAGCGCTGGCTTTTCTGGAAAGTTCCCAGTCAGCACTTCTCAGGGCTCAGATACTCATCCCTCCCGCATCCTTGGACGGAGCCGCGGCGCACTATCTCACATTATCCTGACCCGACGGCCCACGCTCATCTCCGTTACAGAGGATTTCCAAAAAAACAAAGGCGGTGGCCAGAAGTGCTCTGGTTTGTTTTACGTGCCTGCATTGACCTCGATGCCTCTGTTTTTAAGTGGAATGATGGAGGCCGTTTATTGTTTCACTGGAGAGAGACTTACTGAGGAAACACTTAGAAACAGAGATGGAGGATTAGTATAGATGCTTTAATAAACCTTCAGCAGTGAATCCGCTCACCCTCAGATTCTTCCAGCATTGCAACACCGTCAGTATTTGTGTTGGGTAACTCGAGAGCTGACGGGAAGATACGGAGACCCCCAGCTGGTAGAAACCCCCCACACACAGCTGCATTCTGAACTGAGTCTGACACTCTTATCAATGACTGATAAAGACTCTGTGTGTCTGAATGAGCTGGAATCTCAATCATCTCTGTCAGAAAACAACAGCACACAGACAGACCATTGTAAATGTCCAGAAAACATGGTGTTACCTTAGTAAATATCCAAAAAACATGGTGTTACCATTGTAAATGTCCGGAAAACATGGTGTTACTGTAGTAAATGTCCAGAAGACATGGTGTTACCGCAGTAAATTTCCAGACATAATCAATCTTGCCATTGTGAATATCCAGAAAACATGGTGTTACTTTAGTAAATATCCAAAAAACATGGTGTTACCATTGTAAATGTCCGGAAAACATGCTGTTACTTTAGTAAATATCCAAAAAACATGGTGTTACCATTGTAAATGTCCGGAAAACATGCTGTTACTTTAGTAAATATCCGGAAAACATGGTGTTACTGTAGTAAATGTCCAGAAGACATGGTGTTACCGCAGTAAATTTCCAGACAACATAATCTTGCCATTGTGAATATCCAGAAAACATGTTGTTACCATAGTAAATGTCCACAAAACATGGTGTTACTTTAGTAAATATCCAAAAAACATGGTGTTACCATAGTAAATGTCCACAAAACATGGTGTTACTTTAGTAAATATCCAAAAAACACGGTGTTACCATTGTAAATGTCCACAAAACGTGGTGTTAGCTTAGTAAATATAAAAAAAAACATGGTGTTACCATAGTAAATGTCCACAAAACATGGTGTTACTTTAGTAAATATCCAAAAAACATGGTGTTACCATTGTAAATGTCCACAAAACATGGTGTTACTTTAGTAAATATCCAAAAAACATGGTGTTACCATTGTAAATGTCCACAAAACATGGTGTTACTTTAGTAAATATCCAAAAAACATGGTGTTACCATTGTAAATGTCCAGAAAACATGATGTTACCATAGTAAATTTCTAGAAAACATGGTGTTACTGCGATAAATATCCAAAAAACATGGTGTTACCATTGTAAATGTCCACAAAACATGGTGTTAGCTTAGTAAATATACAAAAAACATGGTGTTACCATAGTAAATGTCCAGAAAACATGATGTTACCATAGTAAATTTCCAGAAAACATGGTGTTACTGCGGTAAATGTCCAAAAAACATGGTATTGCCGTACAAAACATCTAGAAAACATGTTGCCATTGTGAATACCAAGAACACATGGTGTTCTTAGTAAATGTCCAGAAAACATGGTTTCACCATAGTAAAAGCCATGCTAATACCCAGAACGTGTGTTTTTGAATCTCATGTGATGATGGTGTTTGTGTTTTCAGTTGTTGTCTAAACTGGAGCAGACGGGCTTACAGACAGAGGGGATTCTCAGGGTTCCGGGATCAGCGTCCAGAGTGAAGGTAAATAGATCCAGATCTACAGCATCGTTCACACAGCAGAGATCAGCGTGATGAACACGGCCTGCTCCAGGATTTGTGCTGTTGGCGAGTTTTGCCTCATGTGACTGTGACACATCCGTAAAGCATCTGACCTGGATTTCTCCCACTGATTCCAGCTTTAATTCCACAGTCCTCAGCGTTATTCATCCATGAGTGACGAACAGCAGCTCAGGATGAGAGCAATGAAGTTACAGTCAAATCACACTCATATTGTGCGAGACGTGCTGGTGCTAAAAGAGAGTTAATAACACTTCATTATAATTGAGGGGAAGCTGGTGCTCATGATGTCGGTTTCTGTGTTTGTCCTCCTCAGCACCTGCGTCAGGAGCTGGAGCTGAAGTTCTACGAGGATCGTTTCGACTGGGATCAGGTGCGTCAGAACGACGCGGCGGGTTTGTTGAAGATGTTCATCCGCGAGCTGCCGTATCCTCTGCTGACTCAACAGCACCTGCCGGCGTTCACGGCCGCTCAGAGTGAGTCTGAACATCCATATCTGCATCTCTTCACTGACTGTTCAGAGTCACGTCTCTCATCTCTCCGTCTGTCAGGTATCTCATCACCCAAACATCAGATTCAGGCTCTTCATCTTCTCATCATGCTGCTTCCTGAAGCCAACAGAGACACACTGAAGGTCTGTTCATCTCATCACGCTCTCAAACGCTTTCTGAAGATGATGTGATGTGACTAAATAACTATACTTTAAGGCAGCAGTTCTCAAGCTTCTCAAAGACAATATTTGAACACCCTCCGAGATATTTCAAACTTGTTATTTAGAGAAACTAGGAGTGGTGATGCATTAAAATAAATACATAAAATTATGATAATTAGAATAATTAAATTTCATAATTCTAGTAACTGTAGATTTTGTACAGAAAGGGTTATTATAGTTAACTAAAACTCAAACCATAAAAAATTCCGTTACTTGAAGAAAAAAAAAGTTAACTGAAATAAAATATAAATAAATTACACTTATTTTGAGCTAGTTGCCAAAGCATCAGTTTTAGTTTTCATTTAGTTACTTGATGTACTAAAATAACTAAAACTGAATTAAAATTATATTGACATAAAAAAACTTGACAAAACAACAAAATTAATAAAAATTTTAAATTAAGTTAGAATTAAAATTAAAACAGAAAATGCAAAAAATATAACTAATTTAACATTAAACTATAATAGTATCTCAGTGATACTAAAACAACACTGGTTCACCATTTTTACTTTTCATTATCAATGAATTTACTTTTTTTTGTAATTTACAATTACTTTTTTAGTTTGTGAGATTACAGGTTTTTAAAATGACTTTTTCGCTCACAAATAGCCATTTTGACTCAATAAAATATTATAGAGCTTGACAAAATGTGTGTATATATTTTATATTTTGTATACAGTTTATCTACTTTGTTCAAGATCATGAGAACCTGGTTCTTAAATGAAAATTAATTAAATGATAATAAACAAGATATATGATTTTGGCTCACATCTTTTTTAGCTGTTTTAGTCTATTTAAATCTTGCTTTAAGTCATTTTAAGCCATCTTTTGGCCCCCTTGGGAGTGCACTGAGGGCCCTTGTGGGTCCCGGACCCCTGCTTGAGAAAAATGTGTCCTCAGAGATGAGCTAAATCTGACAAAACCTCCATCTGGGGATGTCCTCGTCTGAATGCAGGTGGTTTTCTGTGCTTATAGTATGTATAATTTCCTATGTATGGAATGTCCCTATGTAGATAGTTGAGTAAACATGTGTGGGTGAAGTATTCAAAGGAAGTTGATGAACCGGTCGGACAAATCTGTGATGACACACGCAGTCTCTCCGGTGCCAGAATACAGAGAATCAGGCTGGTTTGACGTCATGCGTTTGGTGCCCATATTCTCATGTGGAGATTCAGCGCTGATTCAGTTTAATCTGTGTGCTGAAATCAGCTGAAAATGCAGTGCAGAGCTCGTACAGCAGAGCGTGACGCCAGCAACGCCAAGGTCACGGGTTCGACTCCCAAGGAACGAATAAACATTGAATACAACGAGAGTCGAATGAATGCGTGTAAACGTGACTGGTTCCAGTGAAGTCACACGGCACTTCCTGTTTGGAGTTTGTCAGAATTTCCTCTCTAGTAATATAAAACCGGCCCGCAGGTCATCGTGGCTGATGTTTGCCGTTTGTTCACTGCACGGTGTTTGTTCTCAGGCTCTTCTGGAGTTCCTCAGAAAGGTGGTGGCGTACGAGGAGAAGAACCGCATGAGTCTGTGGAACGTCTCCATGATCGTCGCGCCGAACCTCTTCACGTTTCGCGGGAAGAACGTCAAACAGGAGGAGATGCAGGGTGCGGTCGCTGCGGCCCAGCTCGTGCGTCTCCTCATTACCCATCAGGACCTGCTGTGGACGGTGAGCACCTGCAACATCAGCGACTTCATCAGCGGTGCTCATGAATATTAATGAGGTGTCTTGGCTGATTGGCTGACATTGGTAAACGTTCATTGTAGGATCATCACAGATCGGTGAAGTCGGTATTTTCTGCGTCTTTGGGACTGACATCTGCTCTTTACTAAAATAACTAAATCTTAATCAAATATATTTTTAAAAATAACTAAATATTAAAATAATAATTTAACCCCTTAACTGTCACCGTCCTGCTAGTTTTCTTCAATATATTACAATTAAATCCTAATCTAATCATGACAAACTATATATCGTTGGAAAGGTCCAAGACTCCTAAATTGATATTTTACCACTGTTTGTTGTTAAAAAATGATGTAGGAGCAGTAATACATTAATTTATGACAAGAGTGCACCTCAAAACATATACAGTGGGTACGGAAAGCACTGTGAGCTGTAAGGTCTTATATAGACAGGTGTGTGGCTTTCCTAATCAAGTCCAATCAGTATAATCAAACACAGCTGGACTCAAATGAAGGTGTAGAACCATCTCAAGGATGATCAGAAGAAATGGACAGCACCTGAGTTAAATATATGAGTGTCACAGCAAAGGGTCTGAATACTTAGGACCATGTGATATTTCAGTTTTTCTTTTTTAATAAATCTGCAAAAATGTCAACGATTCTGTGTTTTTCTGTCAATATGGGGTGCTGTGTGTACATTAATGAGGAAAAAAAATTAACTTAAATGATTTTAGCAAATGGCTGCAATATAACAAAGAGTGAAAAATTGAAGGGGTCTGAATACTTTCCGTACCCACTGTACATCATAACATCATAACAATACATCTGACCTTTGTCACAAAAATTCTATTTGTTTCCTTTTTTTCCGATCACATGTTTTAGTAATCATCATATATTATATATCATTTGAAAGCTTAAAATCCTCAGAATTCATCCTGTGAAAACCGTTTTGAAATCGGACATTGCATTACCATAGAAATGGACCTTAAAATCTTTTAGCGGGCTCCTCCCCCTTAGTGCGGGGTGTCATATTACAAAATGTATTATGGTCTTTTGGAATAAAAACTTATTAGAATCTTGACAAAATACATATCGTCAGAAAGGTTATTTTGTGATAGGAGTAATACTGAGAGAGAAATGTATACATTTGTGACAGAAAAATGCATCAAAACAATTCAATGTGGTTTGTATGGCACCCGGTGGCTGTTTGTGGTATAACGCCTAAACTAAATTGCATAGTAACCTCACATTTTTTTTTTTATATCAACTTCAAATTTGGAACACAACTTATTTTAAACATATGGCTTTAATTTTATGCCAAATTTGGTTTAAAACCTATTTTGTAAAATATTTATTTTATACAAAATAAAATAAAAATAGTACAGTAGTACATATTATTTACAGTAAATGTAAACTTCTATAACTTTTTTTTACTTTCATTTTTTTAAAAATGAGTTCACTTCTGCAATAATCTGCTGAATGTCGTCTTTAAAGAGACCAACCTTAGGCCTGTATTCAAAAGCGTTAATGAATTATAACAATTTAAGTTTGAATAGTGCACTTTCAAGTCAATGTTCAAAAAAAAGGGGGGGGGGTGACAGTTAAGAGGTTAAATATTACAAATATTTAAAAAGTAATATTATAATAAAAACTACATAGTAAAAACATAACTAATAAAATGACAGAAACACAGCAACATTTCTAAAACCTTAAGTAAAATTACAGTGAAAACAGAAAATGCAAAAAGAAAAATAATAATAATATTACTACTGTAATAGTATCGCAGTGTTAACACTAAAATAACACTGGTTCCCTGTTTATCTTTTATCACCAAAGCATTTACATGACTTCTCAAAATTGCTTTTTACTCACATATACTATTTCTATAATCTATCTAAAAATGTAAACAAATGAAGATACATTTCTTAATTTCCATGACTTTTCCTGTGCTTATGAATATTAATGAGGTGTCTTAGCCAGTGGCGGAGCCAGGATGTTTTCATAGGGGTGGCCAGGGAGGGGCTTCATTATTATTTTAATATAAAAATGTGTTTGACTATAAACTACTAGACTATTTTAGTGCCTAAAACACAACTGAATACAATTAATTTCTTCTTAATTGTGATTGAGATATTTGTGAATTATTATATCAAGTAATACTGAGTGAATATGACAATTTTTGTGTTATTCCTCACTTCCAGGTATTTAAATAAAAGGGCTCACTATAGCTTTATTGCTCAGTCAGCTATTTTATGCATTTAAATGGTTTCACTTTCGTTTGTACTTTTCAAATTAATGAAAAAAATTGCGCATATTTTCTAGTATAAGTGCATTGTGCTCAATTACTTGTGCATTAAATTACAAATAAAAAAATGCATATCAGCTTGCGCCTTATATTGTGATCTGGAATTGCAGAATATATTTTAGTACATGCATTTGAGAGACATGCATGCACGGTTTGCAGCTTTAATCGCCTTTTTGGTAATTTCATGACTTAACTGACAACAGAACTACGTTGTATTTCTTGTGCGCTTATTTATGATCAGAGCGTGCGCCGCATATTCGCGTACAGTTGAAGTGTGTGTGCTGTGAGCACAGTAAGATGGTTGACAGGACAGGAACGTTTGTTTTACTGATACAGCCTAACAACATCTCATCGTTGTTTTACTGTAGCTCATTTCACTTGCGCCTGGCACTGAGGCGAAACTGAAGTGCGCGTCTGAAAAGTCTCCCGTTTGATGTGGATGCAAAGAAATACGCCGGTTCCACGTCTTAATAAATGCATTTCGTGTCAAGAAAAAGGGGACTGCAGTTTTGAGCAGGGTGTGGCTAAGCTTAGGTCAGTGGTGGCCCTGGCTCCGCCCCTGGTCTTAGCTGATTGGCTGACATCTGTAAACAGGTGACGTTCAAGTCGTTGTTTTCTGCGTCGGTGTGACTGATGTCCGCTCTTCATATCCGCAGGTCCCGTGTTTTCTGATCTCCCACGTCAGGAAAATGAACGAAGCCGCCATGGGCAAGAAAACACCGACTTCAGAGAAAAGCAAACGCAGGCTACTGAAGAGATGGAACACGGAGAAGGAGCGCGAGCGCAGTGAAGTGAGTGCTGATGGGATTGAAGCGGTTCAGATGAGTGTGTAGTGAAGCGGGAGCTACAGGGGTTCATGAGCTGATGAAAATGTTTGGGAATCCCTGGTGTAGCGTAACATTTTGCTGCATGTCACGAACAGTCACTGTGCACATTTCCATGGGGCCATTCACACAGAATTAGTGCTGGGCGGTATATCGAGTTTGTACGATACTATCGCGATACGGTATGAGGCAATACGGTTTATATGGATATACAGTAGTTTGATACGAGTGCATCTGAAAATATAGCGGAGGACACAGACTGAGCTGCTGCGGAGAAAGTGCATAATCCAGTTTGTTCTAAACATGTGACAAGCTTCATATCAAGGCCTTTAAAAACTGGTAAGACTTAGTTTATAGTTTGGTTTGGTATATTAGTTTAAGCGGTTCTGACTGAGACACTAGCTACTCGCGCTGTTTAATGTGTTTGAGATGTGCTGTCTTCCTGAATGCAGAACTTACATTTCACAGCTATATTCTCCGTCTGTAAATGTTAGAAAGCCATGGAAATATTTCCATTTTTCTGTCAGAAGTGCATGAGCTTCTGCTTTGGGATTCTCCGCTAAACTCCACAGACTTCAGTGAACGAGCGCCAAACAGACGGAGCTCAATAAAATAGGAGCGCAGCAATTCTGACTAAAATATACATTTCGCTGAAATATTTGTAGTGGTAATAAAAGAAAAACAGTGAACCTGTGTTATTTTACAGGTAGTTTTTATTTCGCAATTTTTTTGTTTTCACTTTAATTTTAAAGTTTTAGTAATTTTTTTTATTTTGTAATTTTTATTATAGATTTTTAAATGTCTAGTTTTTAATCAACATTTAGTTATTTTAGGAAAGAAAAATGAAGAGCAGACATCTGCTTTAACGATAGAGAGTGTGAAAAATTGAAAATATGAGTTTAAAAGTCGTGATTATTACTTTAAAAGTTGAAATGACATATGTTGAAGTTATGACATATAAAGTCAAAATAATTGACATAAAATGTAGAAACTGACATATTACATCAAAAATATTACTTTAAAAGTCGAAATTGACATGCTAAGTCAAAATTATGCCTAAAAGTTGAAATTATGACATTAAGTCAAAAATATGGCTTCAGTCATAATTGACATTAAAAGTAGAAATTGACATGCCAAGTCAAAATGATAAAAAAACAGCAACAGTCATTTTTTGAGTTTTTTTAAATGTCAACTTTTTGTCATAATTTTGACTTTGTAATAATTGTGACTTTTAACGTCATAATTTCAATTTTTGTCATAATTTAAACTTTTCATCTCATAATTGTTACTTTAAATCAATTATGAAACAAATTTGATTTCAGCTGAATATTGATTGTCTGATTATTGACTGAATATTAAAACCCATGTTTCGTTTAAACGGACAGCATGTGTTAATCTGAAGTCTTGTTGTCTCTAGGCGAGCGCTGCCTGGATCCAGACGCACATTTACTAGACGTTTACCGCGTTAACCCTCACTGTGAATGGGTCTTAAAGTCACGGCTGACCTGAAGGAGTATGTTTACTGCAGAAGACCATCAGCTGCTCCGAGGCTCTCGGTCGGAGGTCAGGGGTCAAACGGTTCAATGCTGGCCATTGTGTTTGTTTGGAGCCAAAACTGTGTGACCTCCCCGATCAGAAGTCCTCATCAGGACGCATGTTTCATCGCTTTATGCCACTAGCCAGTGTATAAAAAGAGCATGTACATAATATTTATACCACTAATTTATCCCGCTGTATGATAATGATTTTGTATTGTTTATATACGCTGCATGTTTGTGATGAAGCCATGTGAACTTAAACACTACGAACCTAGTTTTTAGATTGCAGTGTTAGAATGAGATGTGATTTTAACCCTTTTTTGCACATAATATAAAGGCTTACATGGTTACATTCACTTTATTTGTTTTCATAGCCTTTAATATGTATTGTTTTGTTGGACAACATTGGGCGGTAAGTGAAATACATATATATTAAATACAGATTTTTTAAAATCCAAATACAGAGATATACCGTATACCGCAAATCGGCCCAAAAATACCGAGATATGAATTTTATATGATCGCCCATCCCTACACAGAATGCGGTTTTGTATTCCACTTAATGCAAAATAAATTGAAAAAACGTGTCTCGAGACCGTATCATTTTCCATGTTCTTCGTTTTTGCGTTGGGTGAATGCAAAAAAAAGGTCCTAGACGTTTTATAAAGTTATATTAAACACATGTTCAGCTCATGTTCACATGGAAACTAAATTGCAGGGGAATACAAAAACACGTTCTGTGTGAACGTCTACAAACATCGGCGAGTATGAATCTGTTCAGACGGACTGTAGCTACTCGAACTCGCTGTTAAGGGCCCGTTCACACAGAACGCGTTTCCATGGAAGTACCATGGGGAAAAGAACAAGGTCTCCATACACGTTTCTTAAAAGTGCAAACACGTCTGTCTAGCGCGTTTACATAGAAAACTGGTGGACAAGCAGCGCTGTGAATGAAAAACGCGTGTAAACAGCCGCTAAAGAGATTAACAAATGCTGCTAATTCACTTCAGCTCACTTTACATAATAAGCAGTAAGGACGCCTTGGGCTTCTTGAGGTACGTTATTACAGTATTAAGAGTATCACCAAGTAGAGAGAGTGTGCTGTTACCTGTGTCTATCGAGCGTATTCTCCAGGTCAAGTCAAACATTCACGGTTAAAATCACTTCACGATGTTCGCTGAGGAAATATCTTTGTCGTTTCATCCTTCCAACGGTTAAAAAGATTTAAACATGAGGCGCGGTGAAATGGCGCGTAATTTGATCCAGCGTTTCGCATTGCTCGACGGTTGAGGTGGAATTCAAATAACTACAATAATTAAATTGGAATTAAATAAAATAATAGCGTGAATAATGTCAATACCTTGCTTAGTTCCTAGTTTCCGAGTGAATCGGTTTATTGCTGACCTGAAGGAGTATGTTTACTGCAGAAGACCATCAGCTGCTCCGAGGCTCTCGGTCGGAGGTCAGGGGTCAAACGGTTCAATGCTGGCCATTGTGTTTGTTTGGAGCCAAAACTGTGTGACCTCCCCGATCAGAAGTCCTCATCAGGACGCATGTTTCATCGCTTTATGCCACTAGCCAGTGTATAAAAAGAGCATGTACATAATATTTATACCACTAATTTATCCCGCTGTATGATAATGATTTTGTATTGTTTATATACGCTGCATGTTTGTGATGAAGCCATGTGAACTTAAACACTACGAACCCTCGCTGAACCTGTGAAGAACTCGAGCGGCGCGTATTTCACCCTGAAATCAAAACAATCAAGTCCATAGAGCTTTTTTTTGTTTTTGACATTTGTGACATTTCATGAAAAAAAAATTGTGATTTACTGATTTGGGGAAAATTTTTGTTAACTGTTTTTTGTTACATTTATTTTTACTGTAAAAATGACTTACAGAATTGAGGCTGAGAATCATAATTGAGCATAAATATTGTTCATTAATATTGAACAAAAAAAGTAAAGTGCCCTGATGTATTACAGTAATATATATTTTTATTTAAAAAAAAGATTTTTACAGGAATGCGAATTTGCGTTTGAATGTTTAATTACTAATTTATCCCGCTGTATGATAATGATTTTGTATTGTTTATATACGCTGCATGTTTGTGATGAAGCCATGTGAACTTAAACACTACGAACCCTCGCTGAACCTGTGAAGAACTCGAGCGGCGCGTATTTCACCCTGAAATCAAAACAATCAAGTCCATAGAGCTTTTTTTTGTTTTTGACATTTGTGACATTTCATGAAAAAAAAATTGTGATTTACTGATTCGGGGAAAATATTTGTTAACTGTTTTTTGTTACATTTATTTTTACTGTAAAAATGACTTACAGAATTGAGGCTGAGAATCATAATTGAGCATAAATATTGTTCATTAATATTGAACAAAAAAAGTAAAGTGCCCTGATGTATTACAGTAATATATATTTTTATTTAAAAAAAAAGATTTTTACAGGAATGCGAATTTGCGTTTGAATGTTTAATTCTCATTAAATGTCACAAATACAAAAAAATAAAAAAAAAATACTCAAAGCGAAGTTAAATTAATTTTTGCCGTTTTGGTGTGAAATATGAGCTGGACGTGTTCTTGTGAGATTCATCAACACGGGTCAATATTACCTCTAATTAAACCAGATGAATATTAATGCCAACATCAAACACTAACCGGATTAATGAAGGACTCGAATGAGAATCCAGAAACATAGCGACTCAAATGAAGACAGAAGATCATCCAGATGCTAAACGACCTTTGAACTTTTACCTTGTATCATGTTCTCAATGTCTGCCAATAACACATCTTCATCATCATCATCATCATCATCGTTCTCTTTGATGCTCTGAATTTGATTAGATTTTTTTTTTACTCTAAAAGCTATTTTTATGTATGATGTACTGAAATGTTCACCTGTTAATTATGATTTTTTAATTTGATTTTTATAGTAAGTTCTTGCTGCTGCCAACTGGATTTATGTTGAAGATCATTTATTTTCCTCATGATGTTGGTGTTTTATCATACTGAGCGTTACACTGAAGCGTTTTACAGTCATTTAAAGCCATCAGAACATTACTTTGTAGCCTTGTTTCATCAAAACCAAAAGGAGTCAGCCGAACATGAAGTCTCCGAGTATTACGAGGAACATGTAGCCACATCCTAGACTTCATATCATGACTGTGTACTGCTGAACTGAGACTAGTCATGTTGTAATATTGAGTGAAACCAACTAATCCAATTAAAAGACATGAAACCACCTGCTGTGTGTGAGAGTGTGTGTGTGTGTGTGAGTGAGTGAGTGTGTGTGTGAGAGAATGTGTGAGGGAGTGTGCGTGTGTGAGTGTGTGTGTGTGAGCGTGTGCGTGAGTGTGTGTGAGAGAATGTGTGTGTGTGTCAGTGTGTGTGTGTCAGTTCTCTTTGACTGAATCTCAGGATCAGGGCTCTGGAATGTTCCACAATCTTCCTGATAGTGAAGGAATGTCGAAGAGGTGAACTTTCATCACCAGTAAAACAAGCAAAACACTCTGCTATGAAACAACCAGCACTTTATTAACGAGCAGGGTTTCTGCAGGCCGTATGAGGGCACATACAAGACCCAGTACAGAAGAGGACAGTGAGATTTATTAGCAACACTTCAGCATTTATTAACAATTTACAACAGATCTCCATTACTTTAATTCATTTTACAAAAAAACAACTCCGCTGTCAAACACTAGAATATGGAATTGACCTTTACACAGTTCTTCCTCACTGTTTGTGTTTTTTTCCAGTGCAAATTATTCTTAAAATCAAGATACATTTACTTGAGAAGCAAAATGACATAAGATACAGGGATTAAAGTGTTCCGTCGCTACGACGGATTTCTGTCAGTTCATAAAGAGAGTCACTTGCTTCATTCCTGAATGATTCAGCCGTTCGAACGAATCAATTGAATGAATGATTCAGTGATAAAATCAGTGACTTGCCGCCACCTGCTGGTGGATTTAGTTTCTTTTTTAGCGATTCAGTGATAAAATCAGTGACTTGCCGCCACCTGCTGGTGGATTTAGTTTCATTTTTAGCCTATAATTAGTTATTTTATTAGCTGACATTTGACTCCTTAAAGTGACTTTCAGGAGTATTTTCTTTTTACCTTTATAATGGCATCATTTTCATCTGTCAAATTCAAAAATGTATGTTTATAAGCTTTTTAAAAGTTCTATTTAAAACAATATAATAAGAAGTAGAATAAGACAAATAAGTCACCAATCATATGAAATTAGTATTAATAAATTAATTTGTACTCCAGAGGTGGCACAGAAGAACACAAACGTGGCTTGTAGGTACATTTCCAGACGTTTAATGAGGCTCAGAGGTGGTTTGAGTGCAATTAAATCCATACATTCATGTGGAGATTAATGTTTTAAATATAACATTTTGAATACAGAAATATGATTCAAATAACTGTAATTATACGCAGGTGGCGGCAAGTCACTGATTTTATCACTGAATCATTCATTCAATTGATTCGTTCGAACGGATGAATCATTCAGGAATGAAGCAAGTGACTCTCTTTATGAACTGACAGAAATCCGTCGTAGCGACGGAACACTTTAATCCCTGTATCTTATGTCATTTTGCTTCTCAAGTAAATGTATCTTGATTTAAAGATGTTTAGATATTTGTACTGGAAAACATTTCATTTTTATTTTCCAGTGCATGCAACACTTAATGCCACGACTTAATGAATTTAAGACTCTCTGCTCTGATTTAACACCTTTTTAAGGCCTTCATCTGTGAAAGGGTGAATTAAGACCCGCAGAAACCCTGAACAAGTATCAAATCTAAACCTGTTATGAGTCAAAATTCACAAACCATCTGCAGAACTATTAAAACCATCCTCAGTACAAAAGGATTGAGCTGTGTTTGCATGAACCGGAGGTGTTTACGCAGCGTTATCCGGGCAGGAGTGAGGGAAGACGTGTGGGTGAGCGAAGGCGGCGCTGAAGTCCAGCTCATCGGTGACGTGACCCTTAAAGACGCGCAGGTTCCTCATGCAGCCGCGGAACGGCTCTCTGGAGCTCAGACAGTTCTGCTTCACGTCCGCTGCGAGAGAACACAGAAACACTGATCAGATCCACCGTCACGTCAGCTGCATTCACATCAGTGCCGTTATCGTTAATAACTAATGAACAACAGGCTCATGGTGAGTGCACAGGATTATGGGAGCCGTACCTGGGTATCCGCCCACATAGATGGGGTTTTTGGTCTCGGCTGAGGTGGAGGATGAGTACGGGTTCTCTGCGGTCACCGTCACACCGTCTACGGTCAGACTCAAGCTGTGCTTCTGCTTCTTGGCCACCAGGGTGCGCCAGCGGCCGTCACACATGGACACAGCGCTCCTGCTGCTCGCCGTGATCCAGCCCGCGCCGTTATTCACATTAAACACCACCTGTGACGGGACGAGCGCGCTATTAACCATCAGCACACACTGGAAATCACATGAGGGGCCAACCAATGATAAAAACAATGGACCAGAGTGACTGTTAACTAAACTGAAACCATAAAAAAAGAAAAAAAATCATAACTTTAAATGAAATGTGACCCTGGAGCACAAAACCAGTCATAAGGGTCAATTTTCTGAAATTGAGATGTATGCATCATCTGAAAGCTGAATAAATAAGCTTTCCATTGATGTATGGTTTGTTAGGATAGGACAATATTTGAAAATCTGGAATCTGAGGGTGCAAAAAAATCTAAATATTGAGAAAATCATCTTTAAAGTTGTCCAAATGAAGTTCTTAGCAATACATATTACTAATCAAAAATTAAGTTTTGATATATTTACGGTAGGAAGTTTACTAAATATCTTCATGGAACATGATCTTTACTTAATATCCTAATGATTTTTGGCATAAAAGAAAAATGTATAATTTTGACCCATACAATGTATTGTTGGCTATTGCTACAAATATACCCCAGCGACTTAACACTGCTTTTGTGCTCCAGGGTCACGAATAAAGATAAAAAATGTGAATCTTATTTCAGCTATATTTCTCTTTTTTGTTTAGTTTAAATTGACACATTAAAATAACTAAAACTCATAAAAAAAACTAAATAATAATAGTACATAAAAATGAATAAATACTATATAGACAAATTGCATAAAATAACAAGTACATAACTAAACTAAAAGTAAAAAAATTATAAATAAAATTAAAATATTATGTAGACAAATTGCATAAAATAAGTAAACTGCATAAAAACAACTAAACAAATAAAACCTGGCAAATAAAAATGAATAAATGCTATACAGACAAATTAAAAGATACATAAAAAGATAAATGCATAAAATAACTAAAACTTAATCAAATAAACCTAATAAATACAATATGGATTGCATCAAATAACTAAACATAGTAAATAAAAATAATAAAACATACTATATAGACAAATTGCATCAAATAAATAAATTGCATAAAAATTTAAATTAAACCTAGTAAATAAAAATACAAAAATACTATATAGACAAATTGCATAAAAAACAAAATGCATAACTAAAATACATAAAATAACCAAATAAAAAATACTATATAGACAATATTGTGTATATATAAAATAAACTAAATAAACTAAATATATTAAATACTATATAGACAAATTGCAAAAAATCAAAATGCATAACTAAAATACATAAAATAACAAAATAAAAATACTATATAGACAATATTGTATATATAAAATAACAAACTAAATAAAATAAATATATTAAATACTATATAGACAAATTGCATAAATAAATAAAATGCATAAAATAATTAAAACTAAAAAAACTAATAAATTAAAAAAAAAAAATACTATACTGATACATGTAAAAAAAATAATGAAAATTATAAAATTACTAAAACTTAAAAATTAAAACGAAAACAGAAATATATATATATATATATACACACACAGTATATAAAAACTAATTCACAATATGAACAGATTTACAGCAGTATATGAATGTTACTAAATGAACACTGGTGGTGTCTTCGGCACACAGAGAAGGTGTTGGTGATATTAACCTGTCCGTTGACGAGCTCCAGGCCGATGGCGTCCACTTTAGTGCTGCTGATTCCCAACAGAACCCCATCCGGCGCCGTGGAGCGGAAGTCCAGACTCACGGAGACGTCCGAGCCCACGTTATAGCCCTCTTTCACTGCGGAGAGAGCGAGACGTCAGCCTCTGTTTGAACACTCATCATTCATCATCAGTGTCAGACTCACTGAAAGCGGCGTATCCGCTGCCGCTGAAGAAGCTGCCGCTCTGAGCGCGTCTGAAGCAGGAGCCCGCGGCGTGAGACGACAGCGCAGCGCTGAGCTTCATCTGGACGCCGCTGAACATCACGTCCCGCAGACACGCCGCCAGACTGTGTGTCACCTGAAGAACCACAGGTTAGAAACATTTCTGCAGGGTTCCCGCACGTTGGTTAACTTAAAATTCAAAGACCTTTCAAGGACTTTCCAGGTCCAAAAAAACCCTCAAATACAAGGACTTAATGTGGGACACATTTCAAGTGAGAGCAATCGTGTTACCTTGTAAGATACATTGTTACAGTTTTCATGTGATATTTATTTGTCGTATTTCTGTTTTGCATAAAACTGAAGAATATTCGGTACATCCTATACTGTATTCTAAAATGATCTGATATTAACTTTTGCATGGGTTTTATTGAAAAGAGCTTCGGCTCATGTAACCAGAAGTTTTAAGATGTATGAATATGCTTTTAAGTTTTTCTTGCCTCATGGGTTAACATTATCTAAACAAGCAAACATTAATTTCACGGTGTGTCTGTGAAACGTTAAGGTACCATTGTAGTAGTTTAACACGCGCGTGAACGTCATGGCAACGTACAACTATGGCAAGCCAAAAAAGTCAGAAGTACGCTATAGATAAATCGCGTTTACATACAAAACGCCGTTAAAAGAGCGCCGTCAAATACGTCGTCCTGATAGCAGACGCCGTAAAAAACACTGTATTTAACGACATAAATTTAATTCTGACTCTTTTGGCTTGCCATATGCAACACAAAGTATCTCACGCGGGAAACAGTTAACGTAACGTGTAAAACGCGCGTTTCAAGGACCCGTGGGAACCCTGTTTCTGACACGTTTATTGAGAACGACAGGTTTGGTGGAGGGCAATTACGTTTCCGATTCTCCTGGCGGTGTATGTGGCAGGAAGTCCGCCGAGGTACAACTTCCCCTCCACGTCTAGCGTGTGTCCTTTAGTGTGTTTGCGGTCCGATTCGGTCCCGTCCACACTGACCATCACCATCTTCTTACTGAACTCGGCCTTCACCTGCACAAACACAGCAGACATCAGTGTTTAACCCTATAAAGCTACTGCATCATATTTGATATGTATTGTTGGCTATTGCTACAAATATACCCCAGCGACTTAACACTGCTTTTGTGCTCCAGGGTCACATTTAATAAAGTAAGCTTAAGAAGCATCAGAATTGTATCATATAAATAGCAGCATCTGCACCAAGTTCATATTTTTGCTCAGTTTGAATAAAACTGAGCTGTTTTTTCCTCTATATAAAAGGCATAAAAGCTTGATGCATCAGATATGATGCTCTGCAAAATACATACACACTTTAATTTTTATCTACAGGTTCAATAAAGATGTATTATTTCATTTGTCAGGTTGTGCACAGGACTCACGGTGTGCCAGAGGCCGTTGTTGATGGGCGTGGCCAGCGAGGCGTGGGCGGGGCCTTTCCCCAGGTCACATGACAGCAGCACACGCCCCCCCTGCACCTGCAGAACGGCGTAATCCTGCTGGTTTGCATTGGCCATGTAGAAGAGAACGCCGCTGCGAGCGAACGTCCGAACCGACAGCTTCACCGCAAAACTGAGACGAGGAACACAAAGAAGCATTAAATTATTAGGGAAGATCTGTCTGTGAGTGTCTGTCACAGTCAACAACTTTCAGCTGCAAAATGTCTGGGATATGTGAGTATTTAAAATAAATATAGAAGGTACATGTAGGTATGAAATATTTAATTTAATATATTTTATAATATATTTAAATATTTATCATTTATCTATTTATAAATATTACAAAAATAATAAAATATGGGACAAAATATATACAATCAAATATTTAAAAATATTA
>NW_015548215.1:504799-505632 GCF_001515605.1 Sinocyclocheilus anshuiensis | reverse complement strand
TGTGTGTGTGTGTGAGTGTGTGTGTGTGTGTGTGTGTGTGTGTGTGTGTGTGAGTGAGTGTGACTCACGCTGCTGCTGCCAGGTGTGAGCGCGCTCAGCTCCACCGGGGGTGACAGGGGTCGTGTGGCGGGGTCAGAGGTCGGCTCTGCCTCCAGCTCATCAGGTAGAACCACACGTTTGGGTCTCTCCTCTAGTAAACAGCTGTCCATGTCCACGTCCTCATAGCGCAGAGCAGCAGACAGATCCAGCAGCCTGAAACACGCGTTACACTTCACACTCAGTCTCTCTCTCGGATTAAATCTGCAGCTGATTAAATTCCACAATACTGTACTTGTCTTGTTTTATTTATATAGCGCTTCATGCAATAGAGACAGAGCGACCCGCGTCATAATCTGAAAACCACGCCCACCGGGGGGAAAACAATCCAATGCTCTCCATTGACTCTGTATTGCGGGAAGCTGCCTCCTTGTCATTTCTGACTTATAACAAAAAACAGAGCAATGTCTAAAAGCTGCTATGTGACAAGGTATACAGCAAACAAGCTAAAAAACCCAGAACTACGTGTTTATAAGCTGCCGACCCAAAAAACGAGCGTTTAGGACACAAAAGTAGAGTGCAACGTGTCTATTACTCTGAGAACTGCGCCCGCTGGATGGAAACGTAATCGGAGACAGGAAACATTCATTATTTTAATTATGTCAAAGGATTATTTCACCACCCAATATGAACCTGAGAGGAGGAGATATATTAAGAAACTACATTTTATTGGTCTATGTCAGTGTCCCTTTTCCTTACCTTCCTTTTGTCTGAGACATGATCCAACTGAATGAAAT
>NW_015548215.1:497433-502006 GCF_001515605.1 Sinocyclocheilus anshuiensis | reverse complement strand
TGTGTGTGTGTGTGAGTGTGTGTGTGTGTGTGTGTGTGTGTGTGTGTGTGTGAGTGAGTGTGACTCACGCTGCTGCTGCCAGGTGTGAGCGCGCTCAGCTCCACCGGGGGTGACAGGGGTCGTGTGGCGGGGTCAGAGGTCGGCTCTGCCTCCAGCTCATCAGGTAGAACCACACGTTTGGGTCTCTCCTCTAGTAATCCATGTCCCATGTCCACGTCCTCATAGCGCAGAGCAGCAGACAGATCCAGCAGCCTGAAACACGCGTCACACTCAGTACTCAGTCTCTCTCTCGGATTAAATCTGCAGCTGATTAAATTCCACAATACTGTACTTGTCTTGTTTTATTTATATAGCGCTTCATGCAATAGAGACAGAGCGACCCGCGTCATAATCTGAAAACCACGCCCACCGGGGGGAAAACAATCCAATGCTCTCCATTGACTCTGTATTGCGGGAAGCTGCCTCCTTGTCATTTCTGACTTATAACAAAAAACAGAGCAATGTCTAAAAGCTGCTATGTGACAAGGTATACAGCAAACAAGCTAAAAAACCCAGAACTACGTGTTTATAAGCTGCCGACCCAAAAAACGAGCGTTTAGGACACAAAAGTAGAGTGCAACGTGTCTATTACTCTGAGAACTGCGCCCGCTGGATGGAAACGTAATCGGAGACAGGAAACATTCATTATTTTAATTATGTCAAAGGATTATTTCACCACCCAATATGAACCTGAGAGGAGGAGATATATTAAGAAACTACATTTTATTGGTCTATGTCAGTGTCCCTTTTCCTTACCTTCCTTTTGTCTGAGACATGATCCAACTGAATGAAATACCCCGACATCTACAACTATGTGTCCTAAACGCTCGTTTTTTGGGTCGACCACTTATAAGAATGTAGTTCTGGGTTTTTAAGCTTGTTTGCTGTACACCTTGTCACATAGCAGCTTTTTTTGTGTGTGTGTGTGTTTGTGAGAGTGTGTGACTGAGTGAGTGAGTGAGTGAGTGTGTGTGTGTGTGTGTGTGTGTGTGTGTGTCACTCACATGCCGTCCACCGCCGTGTTCCTGATGCAGCCGTAGAAGGAGTCGCTGGATCCCGTCTCTCCCGGAGGAACGCCTCCGATGAAGAGCCGCTCCAGAGCCAGAGCTTTATCTGCAGACGAGCCCAGCTTCACCGTCGCCTGGTTCTGCTCGTCCACAAACACTGCGATGGACCTGCAGAAAAAACATAGAGCTTTCTGTAGGAAACGTCACTAAAATACACTGAACAATATTTAGATTTATGCATTTGAATTGCATGTAAAATTTCCATCCATTTGGATTACAGAGTTTTAACACTAACTAACAAACAAACTTGCATTATTGCATTATTTCTCAGTCATTTCTCCATTAAATAATCATGGCATAGTTAATTATTAACTATTTGAATCTATTTGATTTTATTTATATAATCACATTTTTAAAATGCATTTATTCAAATTGCTTAAAATCAGCATGAATTGTCAAAACCAGAGAAAAATAAATCCATAAAAATTTTTTTTTACTCAAAATAAATAAAATAAACAAAAAACATAAACTAATTTTATTTCAGTTAGTTTCTATGGCAACATTTCTCATTTTAATTTTGTTTAAATATATGTACTAAAATAACAAAAAACTGATATAAGAATTACTAAAAACTATTTACACATTCAAAAATAAATAAAATAAATAAAAATGACAAAAACCACAACAAAATTACTAAAAACTTTAATAGTTTATCAATGACTCTAAAATAACACTTGTAAAAATTAAAATTACTCCGTTAAAAAATATGGCAAGCTGTGAACAGGCAATATTCAATATTCAATTATTCAATGATATTGAAAACCAATTTAAACAAAATGGATTTAATATATAAAGCTGGTTATTGTGTATTTAAAACACATTGAGTTTATCTGCACTGTTACAGGAATCTGACCCGCTTCATTGATGTATGACTGACAGATATCATCACATTGAGTTTATTAGTTGGTTTAAACAATGTAATCCAAATGCATGGAAGTTTTATATGCAATTCAAATACATGAATCTTACATTTAGGCCTGATTATTTAGTATGAATGTTGTGTGTAACATACCTTTTGTTCCTCTGCAGTATGAGCGAATGCTCCTGTCCGTCACTGAAGGAGCCGTTCTGTGATTTGACGACTGCTCTGTGCATGGCCCCGCCCTCGGCCCCGCCCACATGAACCTCCAGCGATCCGGACAACAGCATCACGACCAGGAACGGCTGAGAGCAGATGAAGCACATGAGCGATGGGACGTGTTCACAGACACAGCCATGATGCCGTGAAGACTGAACCGACCTGCTGTGTGTGTCGGCGCGAGCGTCCCGTGCTGCTGCTGAATCCCGCCAGGATCACGCCGCGCTCTCGTCTGCTGGAGAAGCTGCTCATGATCTCCGTGTGAGGAGCCAAGAGGATGGCGGGCATCTGCAGAAAACCTCCTCCGAACACCGACACGCTGCGGATGGGCTGCAGACACACACCAGCACAGTAACCATGAGCTACACATCCTCCAAATCATTCCTTCATTCATAATTAACAACTTTCAGGGAGATAATCATCACACGACTTCACATTTGTGTTTGTATTGTAAGATAAACAAATTCAAAAGAATATAATAATTAAGTGAAACCAGGCCTGAGTGCAGGTGGTTGCTAGGGAGTTGCTAGGATGCTTTCTGTGGTTCCTAGGCAGTTGCTATGGTGTTTTCAGTGGTTGCTAGACAGTTGCTATGGTGTCAATTGCTAGGGCATTGCTATGTGGTTGCCAGGGTATTCCTAGGCAGTTGCTACAGTGGTTGCTAGGTGTCACAGATGGTTGCTAGGACATTGCTGAGTGGTTGTTAGGATGCGCTGGGTGGTTGCTAGGGTGTCGCTAGGCAGTTTAAAATAATCTTTAGTAATAATATACAAATAAATATTAATATTATATAGTGTAACAAAATTATTATAGCAATATGTTATATTGATACTATTTTAAGATTTCAGATATTATATATTTTAATATAACATTATTAGAATAATAATATGTTACATTGATATTTTAAGATTTTAGAGTTTTTGATAAAGAAAATTAAAAGGGCTTAATTAAGGGACTTTAGATTAATCTTTAGTAATAATAAATAAAAACGTATATATTATACATATTACTATAATATTATTATAGTAATAATACTTTAAATTAATGTAACATTTTTGTTTAACTTACCATTTCAATGTCCTTTATTTTATATCATAATAACAGAAATGAATGTAAAAATAAAATACCGTAGAGAGTTTAAAATACATTTTAGTACCGTTAACAATAATTGTGGTTTAATGAGTGAAGCTAAATTATTCCATTAATTACAGCTGAAGACAAACTGACAAACAGACACAATAATTCATTAAATACACAAATGCAAAAAAAAAAAAAAATTATTTTTATGATTTCATAAATTTTTAGTAAATGTTTTATTTTGATTGTTTTTATTTTAAAATGATTTATTTTCATTTTAGATTTTTTACCATTGAATCAATTTTTATTTTGTGTTTTATTTTGATTTGTTTTTATTATAAAATGATTTATTTATTCATTTTAATTGGACATATTTATGATTTAATTTGCTTTTCATCAAATCACGAACTCCCAGAACGTGATGCTGTACCTTGAGGACGCAGCCTTTCTTCACGCCATACGACTCTCTGAGCAGGTCGAAGTTTGTGCGAGCGATTTCCACATTCTTCATACAGCCGACGAAAGAGCGAGCCACAACCTGCCTCCTGCAACCGTGCACAAGGAAGTCGCATATAAGACAAAAATGACTCTTGAGTCTTTAGGAATTACTTTAAGGAAACTGTAGCATGTCTTCTGAGAGTTTGCTCTCACCTGATTGGTCGAGAGGCCGGTAATCCGCCGATGTAGATGGGGTCGAGGTCAGAGCGATTGAGGTCAGAGGACGAACCCGGTGACTCCGCCTCCATGACCTCTCGCTCTGAGGGTTTATCAGCAGCCATGACCGACAAATGACCTGCAGACACAACACACAGCACTTCCTGTGAGCTTAAACCTCATAAGAAATCTACCAGATGTAATGGATAAGAGAGCAGAGCGGCACCTCGGCGCTTGTTCCTCTGCAGGGCGATTCTGTACCAGGTGCCTGTGTTGTATGTTCTGTTGGAGGTCAAGGTCAGCGCTCCGGAGCCCAGTTCAAAGGTCAGGTGAACCTTCCCTTCCACCAGCTCGATGGACAGAAAGTCCCTCTACAAACACAGATGAGAAGAGAGCTGAGTGAGACGCTGAGGAGCGCTTGAGAGGGAGATAAGGAGGTGAGAAGTGCTAGCGTGAACGTACGGTGCCGTTGGAGGCCAGATACAGCAGCAGGCCGTTAGGAGAGAGAGTCTTGAAGAACATGACCACGCTGGTGGACATGGAGCGCAGGGACTTCTCCAGCACAGAGAAACCGCTGCCGTCGAAGTGGAACGACGTGTCTTCAGTGCGCGGACTGATGGACATGAGACACACAGGAAGATCGTCAGTGACTGTTTCC
>NW_015548215.1:490282-496831 GCF_001515605.1 Sinocyclocheilus anshuiensis | reverse complement strand
TAATATTTTAGAGCTTTAGATATATATTTTTTATCTAAAATTACCATATTGATAATATGTTATATTGACACTATTTTAGAGATTTAAACAAAGAAAATGAAAGGGGTTCAAACTTAAATAAGGGGCTTTAAAATAATCTTTAGTAATGATAAATATAAATACTGTATATTAATATTATAAATATAGTATTAATATTTATATTAATCAAAATATTGTATTTTTTGTTTAACTTACTATTTCAGTGTCCTTTGTTTTATAGCACAATAACAAATGAAAAGCAATAAAAAATACTGTACTTTTCACATACACTTCAGTACTGTAAACAATAATTGTGATTTAATGAGTGAACTGATTCATTTAATCAACTAATTACAGCTGAAGACAAACACCTTCAGATTTGTTTGTTTTGCAGTTCAACAGACACAAGAATCCATTAAATACACAAATGCCAGAAAACCCACACAATTTTACATTTTTATTAATTAATTTTCAGTGAGTGTTTTATTTTGAAGTGCTTTACTTTTAAAATGATTTATTTTAATTGTATATTTTAAACATTTAATTCATTTTAACAAGTGGTTTGATTCTTTTTATTTCAAAATTATTTTAAATTATTTTAATTTTACATTTTTTACCTCTTAATTTTCTTTTATTTTAATTGTACATTTTTAGTGTTTTATTTTTTTGTGTTTTATTTCAATGATTTTAATTTGACATTTTTTACCTCTTAATTAATTTTCTTTTATTTTAATTGTAAATTTTTGAAGTGCTTTACTTTTAAAAATTATTTTAATTTTATATTTTAAACATTTCATTCATTTTAGCAAGTGGTTTGATTCTTTTTATTTCAAAATGATTTGTTTATTTCAACTTTACATTTTTACCATTTAATATATTTTTATTAAGTGTTTTATTTTGAAGCGTTTAACTTTTAAAATTATTTTTATTTTAATTGAACATTTTTTGTGTTTTATTTAAGCATTTTATTTTTTTTGTGTTTTATCTAAATGATTTTAATTTTACATTTTTACCTCTTAATTAGTTTTTTATTTTATTTTAATTGAACATTTTAGTGTTTTATTTAAATTATTTTAATTTTACATTTTTACCTCTTAAATTGTTTTCTTTTTTTTAAATTGCACATTTTTTATGATTAAATTCTTAAATTTTCATGTGAAGCTGTACCTTGAGGACGCAGCCTTTCTTCACGCCATACGACTCTCTGAGCAGGTCGAAGTTTGTGCGAGCGATTTCCACATTCTTCATACAGCCGACGAAAAAGCGAGCCACAACCTGCCTCCTGCAACCGTGCACAAGGAAGTCGCATATAAGACAAAAATGACTCTTGAGTCTTTAGGAATTACTTTAAGGAAACTGTAGCATGTCTTCTGAGAGTTTGCTCTCACCTGATTGGTCGAGAGGCCGGTAATCCGCCGATGTAGATGGGGTCGAGGTCAGAGCGATTGAGGTCAGAGGACGAACCCGGTGACTCCGCCTCCATGACCTCTCGCTCTGAGGGTTTATCAGCAGCCATGACCGACAAATGACCTGCAGACACAACACACAGCACTTCCTGTGAGCTTAAACCTCATAAGAAATCTACCAGATGTAATGGATAAGAGAGCAGAGCGGCACCTCGGCGCTTGTTCCTCTGCAGGGCGATTCTGTACCAGGTGCCTGTGTTGTATGTTCTGTTGGAGGTCAAGGTCAGCGCTCCGGAGCCCAGTTCAAAGGTCAGGTGAACCTTCCCTTCCACCAGCTCGATGGACAGAAAGTCCCTCTACAAACACAGATGAGAAGAGAGCTGAGTGAGACGCTGAGGAGCGCTTGAGAGGGAGATAAGGAGGTGAGAAGTGCTAGCGTGAACGTACGGTGCCGTTGGAGGCCAGATACAGCAGCAGGCCGTTAGGAGAGAGAGTCTTGAAGAACATGACCACGCTGGTGGACATGGAGCGCAGGGACTTCTCCAGCACAGAGAAACCGCTGCCGTCGAAGTGGAACGACGTGTCTTCAGTGCGTGGACTGATGGACATGAGACACACAGGAAGAGCGTCAGTGACTGTTTCCACCTGTATTTAATGCTCATCACGTCATCAAAAACACATCTGAAGACTAGCTGGAAACAGGGCCTGAATGCAGGTGGCTGCTAGGATGCTTTCTGTGGTTCCTAGGCAGTTGCTATGGTGTTTTCAGTGGTTGCTAGGCAGTTGCTATGGTGTCAATTGCTAGGGCATTGCTATGTGGTTGCCAGGGTGTCCCTAGGCAGTTGCTACAGTGGTTGCTAGGTGTCACAGATGGTTGCTAGGGCATTGCTGAATGGTTGTTAGGGTGCGCTGGGTGGTTGTTAGGCTGTTGTGGGACCTAGGCAGTTGTTATGGTGTTTTTAGTGGTTGCTAGGTGTCACAGATGGTTGTTCGGGAATTGCTAAGTGCTTGCTAAAGTATATGGGTGGTTGCTAGGGTGTTGCTAGGCAGTTGTGGGACCTAGGCAGTTGTTATGGCGTTTTCAGTGGTTGCTAGGTGTCACAGATGGTTGCTAGGGTGTTGCTGGGCTGTTGTGGGACCTAGGCAGTTATGGTGGTTTCAGTGGTTTCTAGGTGTCAGAGATGGTTGCTAGGGCATTGCTGAATGGTTGTTAGGGTGTGCTGGGTGGTTGCTAGGGTGTCGCTAGGCTGTTGTGTGACCTAGGCAGTTGTTATGGTGTTTTCAGTGGTCACCAGGGTGTTCTGGGTGGTTACTAGGCAGTTGCTAGGTGTCATGAATGGTTGCTCGGGCATTGCTATGTATTTTCTAGGGTTTCGCTAGGATGTTGCTAGAGTGTTTTCAGTAGTTTCTAGACAGCTCTGAGGTGTCATAGTTGCTAGAATGTTACTATGTAGTTGCTAGGGTGGTTTGGGTTGTTGTTATGGTGTCACTAGGAAGTTGCTAGAGTGTTTTCAGTAGTTTCTAGACAGTTGTGAGGTGTCATAGTTGCTAGAACGTTGCTATGTAGTTGCTAGGGTGGTTTGGGTTGTTGTTATGGTGTCACTAGGAAGTTGCTAGAGTGTTTTCAGTAGTTTCTAGACAGTTGTGAGGTGTCATAGTTGCTAGAACGTTGCTATGTAGTTGCTAGGGTGGTTTGGGTTGTTGTTATGGTGTCACTAGGAAGTTGCTAGAGTGTTTTCAGTAGTTTCTAGACAGTTGTGAGGTGTCATAGTTGCTAGAACGTTGCTATGTAGTTGCTAGGGTGGTTTGGGTTGTTGTTATGGTGTCACTAGGAAGTTGCTAGAGTGTTTTCAGTGGTTGCTATACAGTTGCTATGGTGTTTTCAGTGGCTGCTACTGGTACTAGGTGTCTTAGATGGTTGCTAAGCTGTTCTGGGTGGTTGCTAGGGTGTCGCTAGGCAGTTTCTAGAGTGTTTTCAGTGGTTGCTAGACAGTTGCTAGGGTGTTTTCAGTGTCTGCAAGGCAACACGGATGGTTGCTAGGTAGTTGCTATGGTATCTTTGTGTCTCTATACGGTTGCTAGGCTGAACTGGATGGTTGCTAGGGTGGGTGAACGGTGTGTTTTACCTCATGAAGCAGCCGCCACACTCTCCCTGTCTCTCAGCGTAGTTCCACAAGCCGATGTTGTTCTCGTTGAGCGAAGCTTCACCAATGCAGCCTCTGAAGTGGGTCATTTTCACCGCTGGGGGTTTCTGGGAAAAACACAACAGATGTAAACAGGGCCAAATGCAAGGGAACCCTGAGGAACACCAGACGGATGTGCATCTTACCTTCACCTGAGCGCCGAGGCCCCCGACGAACACCCAGGTGGATTTGTTGACGTCCATGACGGTGGAGGACCCAGACGCTGTGGTCTTCACTGCGGGCAGCGGCTCAGAGTCCGTCTGCTGGACAGTGAGGGTCCCGTGTCTCCCAAACCTAAAATTACAGTACAGGAGATCTAGATGTCAGAGTCTGTTGTTCAAAGGGTAGAACTGAAAAGTCCCATCAGCACTGAGAGTCACGAACCGCGTCGCATTGATCCTGTGCCACTTGTCATTGTTGATCTGAACACTGGGATACTCTAGTCTGGTGAGTCCAGAGCCAGTGTCCCACAGGAAGGACACCTTCCCATGATGCATTTCCAAAGCCATAAAATCCTCCTGATGTGGATATGAATATGCACTTTAAACATTGGAATATACATACAAACATACTGCATGCATGAAAAGACATTTTTCTCAGCTGCAATGACCGAAACTGAAATAAGTTGAATCCCTAAAATTATTAACTGGAAATAAATTAAAACTAAATCTAAAACTGAAATAAAAATGAATTAAACACACATAGTAAGACTAAAAAAAAATACTAATAAAAATGACTAAAACCTAAACTAAAATTAAAATGAAAACTGAAAATATAAAAATAAAAGCTAATTCAAAATATTAATAAAAACTACAAGAATATTATATATAATACTAAAAAAAAATGAATCACTGAAATAAAGTAGAAATAAAACCGAACTAAAAAAATAATAAAAACTACATAGAAATATTAAAACAACTAATAAAAAAATTACTAAAACTGTACTAAAATCAAAACAAAAAAATGTAAAATTAAAATGAAACCTAAAAAAGTAAAAATAAAAAGTAATTTTTTAATATAATTAAAAATGATAATTGTATATAAATAAAACTAAGATTAAAGTTCAATCTAAAATTATTAACTGGAAATAAATAAAAACTAAAACTGAGCTAAAAATAAATCTAAAACGGCAATAAAATTATTTTAGAATATTAATAAAAACTATGATAGTATATAAACAATAAAGTTTAAGCTGAATCACAAAAATTATTAACTGGAAATAAATAAAAACTAAAACTGAGCTAAAAATAAATCTAAAACGGCAATAAAATTATTTTAGAATATTAATAAAAACTATGATAGTATATAAACAATAAAGTTTAAGCTGAATCACAAAAATTATTAACTGGAAATAAATAAAAACTAAAACTGAAATAATAAAAAACCCTATATAGTAAACATAAACAAAAATTAAAACCGAAAATATAAAAATATTCAAAATATTAATAAAAACGGAAATTATTAAATGGATTTGAATAAAAACTAAAACTGAACTAAAAATAAATTAACCCTAAATAATGACATAAAAAAAACAAAAAAATGCACATAACAAAATTACTAAAACTTGAGATAAAACTAATATGAAACTATAAGCCAATTAAAAATATTAATAAAAACTATAATAGTATATAAACAATACTAAAGTTTAAGTTGAATCACTAAAATTATTAACAGAAAATAAATAAAAACTAAAACTGGTATAAAAATAAATTAAATCTAAATAGTAATACAACAAAATAAATAAATAAATAAAAATGACAAAAGCACATAAAATTACAAAAACAAAAATTAAAATGAAAATATATTTTAAAAAAAAGGGTAATCCAAAACATTAATGAAAATTATAATAGTATATAAATAATACTAAAATAAGATCTCAACACTCTAAAGAATGCTGGGTGGTTTCAACCTAACTTTGGGTCAAATATGGACTAAAACCCAACTTTTGGGTTAACAAAAACTGAAATAAGTTGAATCCCTAAAATTATTAACTGGAAATAAATTAAAACTAAATCTAAAACTGAAATAAAAATGAATTAAACACACATAGTAAGACTAAAAAAAAATACTAATAAAAATGACTAAAACCTAAACTAAAATTAAAATGAAAACTGAAAATATAAAAATAAAAGCTAATTCAAAATATTAATAAAAACTACAAGAATATTATATATAATACTAAAAAAAAATGAATCACTGAAATAAAGTAGAAATAAAACCGAACTAAAAAAATAATAAAAACTACATAGAAATATTAAAACAACTAATAAAAAAATTACTAAAACTGTACTAAAATCAAAACAAAAAAATGTAAAATTAAAATGAAACCTAAAAAAGTAAAAATAAAAAGTAATTTTTTAATATAATTAAAAATGATAATTGTATATAAATAAAACTAAGATTAAAGTTCAATCTAAAATTATTAACTGGAAATAAATAAAAACTAAAACTGAGCTAAAAATAAATCTAAAACGGCAATAAAATTATTTTAGAATATTAATAAAAACTATGATAGTATATAAACAATAAAGTTTAAGCTGAATCACAAAAATTATTAACTGGAAATAAATAAAAACTAAAACTGAAATAATAAAAAACCCTATATAGTAAACATAAACAAAAATTAAAACCGAAAATATAAAAATATTCAAAATATACCAAAATATTAATAAAAATTATAATAGTATATACACAACATGAAAGTTTAAGTTGACTCACTAAAATTATAAAAACTAAAACTGGTATAAAAATAAATTAAATCTAAATAGTAATACAACAAAATAAATAAATAAATAAAAATGACAAAAGCACATAAAATTACAAAAACAAAAATTAAAATGAAAATATATTAAAAAAAAAAAGGGAAATCCAAAACATTAATGAAAATTATAATAGTATATAAATAATACTCAAATAAGATCTCAACACTCTAAAGAATGCTG
>NW_015548215.1:489668-490055 GCF_001515605.1 Sinocyclocheilus anshuiensis | reverse complement strand
ATATTCAAAATATTAATAAAAACGGAAATTATTAAATGGATTTGAATAAAAACTAAAACTGAACTAAAAATAAATTAACCCTAAATAATGACATAAAAAAAACAAAAAAATGCACATAACAAAATTACTAAAACTTGAGATAAAACTAATATGAAACTATAAGCCAATTAAAAATATTAATAAAAACTATAATAGTATATAAACAATACTAAAGTTTAAGTTGAATCACTAAAATTATTAACAGAAAATAAATAAAAACTAAAACTGGTATAAAAATAAATTAAACCTAAATACTAATACAATACAACAACAACAAAAAAAAAAAAATGACAAAAGCACATAAAATTACTAAAACAAAAATTAAAATGAAAACTGGAAATAAATATA
>NW_015548215.1:481694-489166 GCF_001515605.1 Sinocyclocheilus anshuiensis | reverse complement strand
CGCCTGCGAGCTTCAGTGTAAATATTGCGTCAAAATCAAATCAATTTGAGCGCGATTTAAACCCGGATGATTGTAAGCCCTCTAAATTCATCTGCTTTGGGAAAACAGTGATAATAACACTCGTTGCAACATTACAGACTAGCTAAAGTTGAAAAAGTGAAAAAGCATAATAGGACACCTTTAATGTAAAAATTTAACCCAACGGTTGGGTTAGTCCATATTTGAAACCCAGCAATTTTTTAGAATGAAGTCATGTGATCTGACTCACGCTGGCGCTGCTGCTGCCCATGTAGAAGAGCAGGCTGTCCGGTTCGCTGGTCTTCATGGTCAGCGTGAGTGTGTTGAAGTTACTGGAGCTCACCTCTGGTCTGTACGCTCGCACACAATCCTTATCCGCAGAAACAGCCACTTTAATCTGCAGAGGTCCGAGCACATGCGTGAGAGTGCTGTTTATACTGCTGCTTATTCTGAGAGTCACGTGACGCTAGACTAGTGTTCATTTTGTCAGCTATTTTCATTTTAGTCTTAGTCCCGTGTTAAATGTCCTTGTTAGTTTTTATTATCATATTTAGTCAACCTTATCCTGTTTAATTTTAGTCTAGTTTTAGTCAATGAAAACTTGACATTTTAGCAATAAGATTATTATTAATTAACCGTACAGCAGTATTAATTTTGGCAGACATTTTTAATTTAGTCTTAGTCTTACTCAAATGTACATTTTAGTGATCATATTTAGACAAACTTGTCCTGTTTTTGTTTATTCAATTAAATGTATGAGCATTTTAGTCAGGTTTTTTAGTCAATTAAATATTAGTCACATTTTTGTCATGCTGTATAATGGTTAAACTGATAAAAATATTTTTTTCTCAAAATTATAATCGTAATGATTGTTGTCATTTGAGAAATTTACTTTTGCATTTCAGGCATTGCACTTTCTCCAGTAAGCGCAAATCAATAGAATGTGGACACACACATGATGTATTTTACCTCATCTAGTGTACTGATTTATTATTGATCTTTTTATTATATAAATCAACACCAAAGACTTATGCAATCTCTGTCTACATTATGAAAACAGCAAAAAAACGAAAAATATTATAACAGTGAAATTCCTATTAATTCCACTCATTCATAGCCTGTTTCTCTATTAAAACAACAGCGGTTGAGTAAGTGTATTTATTCAGCGATCACAATCGCAAACAATACAGTCGAGATCTCATGACAGAACACTGAATGACGCTTTCATTTAGATGCTAAACTCCAGTGTGTTTGTCGCTGGTTTCGGATCATGGTTGCCAGATTGCTTAAAATAAGCAAAACACATCTCCTTTTTTTGACGAAAATAAAGTTTTTATCTTTTTGAATACATTTTAGTCTCATCTTATTTTGTCAACGAAATTGCATGTTGATATAGTCTTAGTTATCGTTTATTGACCTTATTGTCGTCTCGTCTTAGTCATGGGAAAAAAGCTCGTTGACGAACATTTTTCGTCATAGTCTTCGTTAATGAAATGAACACTACGGCAGACTCACCGACGCCGCCTGCTTGCGAGCCTGATGGATCAGCTCTTTGATCTGCGACAGGTTTCTGCTCAGGTTCTCTCCCAGCGTCTGCAGGGGCTTCAGACGGTCGAACAGACGCTCGGTCTTCAGGTGAGCCTCGCTCAGTCTGGATCTGGCTGCGCTGGCTGAGGATGAGACGAGCGTCAGCAGCTCATATGGACCTCACGTGAAGAGAGAGTGCAGGGAAGTCACTCACCGGTCTCCTCTGAGTCTCTGACTAGCTGGTTAGTGCTCCTGATGCTGTTATTAGCCGAGCCCACCGCAGAAGACGACTCTTGCAGCTTCACACGATAATCCTCCAGACGCTCCAGAGCTTCCTGTAAAGATGCATTCGCTGCTTCCTGCTGCTGCTTCGCCTCGAGGACTTCAGCTCTGCTGCCTGAGAAACAGACAGAATCAGCTGCTGTTACACATTCATTCATTAAACATCATTTAAAAAAATTAAATCAGATGAACTTGGAGAACAAAAACGTCTGTTAAAAAATGGTTATAAATATTAATATGTGACCCTGGAGCACAAAATCAGTCATAAGGGTCATTTTTTTAAATTAAGATTTATGCATCACATGAAAGCTGAATAAATAATATTTCCATTGATGTATGGTTTGTTAGGATAGGACAATATTTGGCTGAGATACAACTATTTGAAAATCTGGAATCTGAGGGTGCAAAAAAATCTAAATATTGAGAAAATCATCTTTAAAGTTGTCCAAATGAAGTTCTTAGCAATGCATATTACTAATCAAACATTAAGTTTTGATATATTTACAGTAGGAAATTTACAAAATATCTTCATGGAACATGATCTTTGCTTAATATCCTAATGATTTTTGGCATAAAAGAGAAATCTATAATTTTGACCCATATAATGTATTGTTGGCTATTGCTACAAATATACCCCAGCGACTTAACACTGCTTTTGTGCTGCAGGGAGACATATTTATATATATAATTTTTTTCTGATTTCACAGATTTTTTTATATAAACATCAGTCCTGATCATAACTACCACAAATTCATTTCTTTTCAGGATTTTAAGCCTTTAAATGCTAGTTTGTTAACATAATGCCACTGCAGTGAAAAAAATACACACACATATAAATTAATTATTTTCTATATATTAAATGCTAAGCAGATTTTTTTGGATCATTACAGTTTTAGATATGTCAGTGATTAGAAACAACATTAGGGTTGCAAAAAGGTGGAAAATTTCCACATTCCAGATTTTTTTTTGTAATATTCCAGGGATTTTTGGAAAGTTTCCCGGAAACCCCCCCCCCTTTGCAACTCTAATTATGATGCATTGTTATTTTTTGTGATGTGTCTGATTTAATAAAGTAAAAATGGTGCCAAAATGTTAAATAAAAGAATAAATAAAAATATAAAAAAGTATTTTTTTTTAATTAAAAACAGTAAAAATTAATTATGAATATTAATAAAGAATGCATGATTTAATGCCTAAATGGCACTGGGATTAAATATTGCCGTTTTAATGGGTTTCAAAGGAGACATTTTTGGTACCGAGTCTTGAGTGTAACTATTTTTTGTACCTAGTGTAAAATAAAGTATTTATGAAAGCAAATGAGGGTGAACTATTAAAATTCCAATAAAAAAACATTTATACTGTTTGCATTAACGGAGCCAAAAAAAAAAAAAGACCAAAAATGGTCAGTAAGGACGCTGAAGGTTTACCGCACCATTAGGAAGGTTTCTCAGGATGTTCAGGGCTTCTGGGAGCAGCTGTGTGACGTTCTGAACACTCGCTCTAACCAGACTCAACCTGCTGGTCACTTCACGGACGCTAAACACCAGCCCTGAAACACAGACAGGAATGAGATGATCCTCTGTATGAATGATCTCAGGTGTTAGTGCTGTGTGTGTGTCTTCACCTTCTGTGTGGTTCTTCAGGGATCGTTCTCCTTCTGTGTGGTTCTTCAGGTGTTAGTGCTGTGTGTGTGTGTGTGTGTTCACCTTCTGTGTGGTTCTTCAGGGATCCGCTGGTGTCCAGAATCTCTGAGCTCTTCTGAAGCGCTGTCTTCCCTTGCTCAGTCAGCGAGTGCTCGGACTCAGACGTCTGACACAAAACACACACAGCAGCATCACTAAACAGCTTTCTAATATCATCATGAATTCTGGATATCTGATGATCAATGGTCCCTCAAATGTTTTGTTTTCTTGCGGAGCAAACTTTTCTCTATTGGCCGGACATTTCAGCCACCTGAGCAAAAACATTCTTTATACCAGAGCTGTACAGCGCACACAAAAAAGTGTGTACCTTTTAACTTTAATGTGCTATTTATATTTGATTTGAGCTTTGATGTGACTAAATGATGCACATTTTAGGTTACCTGAGAAAACATTTTTACAGTGCTGTTACCAAGAAATTCTATTAAAAATCATTTTAAAAAACCTCACACAGAACAGTTCAATTCTTTATAATAATATTATATAATATAATATATAGGAGTGCTCCGATCAGGATTTTTGAGGCCGATCGCCGATCACAGAAAGCAGTATCTGCCGGTACCGATCACTGATACCGATCTTTTTAAAGCCTTCTTTTTTTCATTTATAACTATTTATAGTGATACACCAATCAGGAGTTTTAGGGCCTGAATTTCATTTTTGAAAATGGGGGGAATTCCCCTCTTAGGTGACTCTTGTGAGAGGGGAAGCAGCTTTCACACAGGAGTCCGCTACTGATCCGTGGCTGTTTACCACAAACATTCATCCATAAAATTATATATATATAATTTTAATAATACTATTATCACACTATTATCAGATGCACGCGTGTAAATGAACACAGTGCCACACACTATATACTATAATTAAATCGAAGTTTAACTGTAGCCCTATTTGTTACATTTGATGAATTATTAGCTTGTCATTTGGGAAAGCCTCATGTAACAGTCTCCTGAAGCTGTGATTGGTCGAGTACTAATAAACAGACACTATGCTAGTAATATGCAGGCTAGTTAGTGAGAATTGGTCCTTAAAATAAAGTGTTACCATAGGATCTGAAAGACCTCATGATACACTGATCTGTCCATTACAAATCGACAGATCCTCTGAAGTGGCGTGAGGAGCATATGAAATCGTCCAAAAGGCACATTCTGTGCTCTTATTCAATGGTCCCTCTAATTTTTTTTTTTCTTGCTGTGCAAAACTTTTCTATTGGGCGGACATTTCGGCCACCTGAGCAAAAACATTCTTTATACCAGAGCTGTACAGCGCACACAAAAAAGTGTGTACCTTTTAACTTTAATGTGCTATTTATATTTGATTTGAGCTTTGATGTGACTAAATGATGCACATTTTAGGTTACCTGAGAAAACATTTTTACAGTGCTGTTACCAAGAAATTCTATTAAAAATCATTAAAAAAAATCTCACGCAGAACAGTTCAATTCTTTATAATAATATAATAAAAAAAAAAGAAGCAGTTATTTCTCATGAATTCCCTTTTTGGGGTAAATTTTTTATTAGGCTTTAAAATAAAATAAAATAAAATAAAATGCGTGGCGGCAATGTAAGAAATGCACGCAGCTTACAGGGAACATTGCTGATGATGTACAGCACTTTTTTGTCAGCCGAATCCCTTCGATGTAAAAGATTTTCTTAAAGTCTGCCCAAGATTTTAAGTTAATTTATAATTATTTAACACATTTGCATGCTCACATTTCTCTGATGTGTGCTAATTGTCACACGACATGCAAGTAAACAGATAAAATATCAAATCTTTTTTAGTAAGTGTTTTATTTTAGTTTTTATTATTGTTTAAAAAAAATATATATATAATATTTATAAAAAAATCCTCGGCTCTGTACACCAGCTGTAGGGCGTCTCTTTTGGTCATATCCATCACTAAAGCGTCCACGTGCTTCCTGAGAGACGGACTCCATCCTTCCAGATCATTCCTCGTCTCATCCAGAGTCTGGAGCCACACACAAACAAGTGCATCATGTCGAATCACATACGTCTAGACAGAGTTCAGTGGTGTAGAAACGTCACTTACAGCCGTGCCGTTCCTCATGTCTTCAGCGATATTGAGGGCATCGCTCAGCAGGTCTTGAGCTTCCTGTACCTGCGTTTCTACTTCCTGTTTCAGACTGCTGACATTGTTCCTGGAGATCTGGAGAATAAATGTCTTTTAATGTTTTTGAAAGTCTCTTCTGCTCACCAAGGCTGCGTTTATTTGATTAAAAATACTGAAATATTATTAAAATTTAAAACCATTTTCTACGTGAATATCTGTTAGATTGTAATGTATTTCTGTGATGCGCAGCTGTATTTTCAGCATCATTACTCCAGTCTTCAGTGTCACATGATCTTCAGAAATCATTCTAATATGCTGATTTGCTGCTCAAGAAACATTTCTGATTATTATCAATGTTGAAAACTGAATATTTTTGTGGAAACTTTATTTAAAAAAAGAAAGTAAGTAATTTTATTGATCAAGGACGCATTAAATTGAGCAAAAGTGACAATAAAGACATTTATAATATTACAGTAGATTTCTATTTCAAATAAATGTTGTTCTTTTGAACTTTCTATTCATCTGTGAATCCTGAAAAATAAAATGCATCACGGTTTCCACAAAAATATTGTGCAGCACAACTGTTTTCAACATTGATAATAATCAGAAATGTTTGTTGAGCAGCAAATCAGCATATTAGAATGATTTCTGAAGATCATGTGACACTGAAGACTGGAGTAATGATGCTGAAAATACAGCTGCGCATCACAGAAATACATTACAGTTTAACACATATTCACAGAGAAAACAGCTGTTTTACATTCTAATAATATTTCAGATTTTTCCTGTATTTTTGATCACATGCATCCTCTGATGAAGCCGTGACTCACTGTGAGCGTCTGTAGGTTGGTCTGGATGTCGTGATATTCTCTCTCTCTCTCTCTCTCTCTCTCTCTCTCTCACACACACACACACACACACACACACACACACTGAGTCCCAGCATCAGTCGGCGGTTGCCGTGGATACAGTGATGACGGACATGAGTCGTACCTGCTGCTGAAGGTCAGTGATGTGATTGGTCAGGTTGCTCACATGTTCCTCTCCTGCGGTCAGCTGATAATCTGAGCTCTGCTCCCACGACATCAAACTCTGCTAATCAAACATGCAAATGTACACACACGGGGTTCTTTATACATGACCGATGCGTTCCACATGCAGACGAGGCCCATGACTGACCTTGACCTCTCTGGTCTGGTTCTCGAGGGTCATCAGCTGGCTGTAGGGAGCGAGAATGACCCCCGACAGGTTCAGAGAGCCGATGGACCCGTCTAAAGCGTCCAGATCGTCCAGCAGCGCTCCGGTGCACTCGTCATCACACGCTGCAGGACATGAGATCGTTTCAGAATTGATGCATTTTGCAACATTATCACCGTTACGTCCCTGTTTTGAAACGGTCTGTATTGTATAAAGCGCTGCAGAAATAAATGTGCTGTTACTCACACACACACTGCTCGCTGACCAGCACGTGTCTCTCCTCGCACTGGTCACACAGATGACCTCTGGCCCCGGGCTTACACTCGCAGCTCCCGGTGCGTCCGTCACAGATGGTGTGCACTGACCACGCCCCCCTGCACTGACACACCTGGCACCGCCCACCTGGCTCAGACGGGTTACCATAGTAACCCACCGAACACCTGCGGGACACGGGAGAGAGAGTTAGTGCATGAGTGTGTGTGTGTGTGTGATTGAGTGTGCGTGTGTGAGTGTGTGTGTGTGTGATTGAGTGTGCGTGTGAGTGTGTGTGTGTGTGTGTGAGTGTGTGATTGAGTGTGCGTGTGTGTGATCTTCAGTCTTTGGAGCGACTCATTAAACAGAATCCACTACGGTTCAATAACTTTGCCACTGCAGCCAGACAAGTCAAAAACTGAA
>NW_015548215.1:481053-481496 GCF_001515605.1 Sinocyclocheilus anshuiensis | reverse complement strand
TGTGTGTGTGTGTGTGTGTGTGTGTGTGTGTGTGTGAGTGTGTGTGTGTGTGTGTGTGTGTGCGTGTGTGCGTGAGTGTGTGTGATTGACTGTGCGTGTGTGTGCGTGAGTGATTGAGTGTGCGTGAGTGTGAGTGTGTGCGTCTCAGTGTGTGAGTGTGTATGTGTGTGTGTATCACATGACCTCACCTCTCACAGTAACGGCCCTCGTATCCCTCCTCACAGCGATCGCAGCGGAAATCACCGGCGCCCTCTAACACACACGTCGAGCTGAAACTAAACACATGCACACATCAACTACAGCTGAACCATATACCGAAATAAAATCAATATAGCATTCTATTATTTATATATTTATATATATTATATATTTATTTATATAAAATTACACACACACACACACACACACAAATATATATATATATATATATATATATATATAAA
>NW_015548215.1:472787-480779 GCF_001515605.1 Sinocyclocheilus anshuiensis | reverse complement strand
TATATAATGAAATAAATAAATTATATATGCGTGTTCAGTTGCCAAAATAAAAGCTTAATGGTTTGCTGTTTGAAAATGAAGAAATTAAGATGTAAAAATTTATATTGTAATTTTGCAGTTGTACTATAAAATAAGATTATTTTATTATAATAATCTTGTATCAGTGAGATACTATTATAGTTTTTATTAATAGTTTGAATTAATTTTTATATATTATTTTTGCTTTAATTTCTGTTATTGTTTTAGTATTTTTTGTGTGTTTTTGTCATTTTTATTATATTTTTAATATGTCTAAATAGTTTGTATTATTTTTTATTTCAACATTAGTTTTATCTATGTTAGTATATCAAGTTAAAACTAAATAAAAATGAGAAATGTTTACTTGGCAACTAGCTGAATTACCAAATTTTGCTTTAAGTTTTACAGCATCATATAATAATTGCTGTTAATAGTGTTCATCGTCTGTTTGATTACGTCTTTAATTGATTTTTCCGTACATTTCTGCCATATGTACATTAACAGTCAGTCAGTCACCACTGATAAACTACCACTAAATATTGTAGAAACTTAATTTTCTGTGAAGTTACTTTGCAACGATTTGTATCGTGAAAAGCGCTGTACAAATAAACTTGAATTGAATTGAATTAACCCTCTAAGTGCCAAAGTCACAAAATTGCGACCAGACGTCATACTTAATCAAATAGACTGTAGATCCTAATATGGTGTAATATCGCATTTGTATTCCCTACCACTAGATGGCAGACATGTAGTACTTCGATTCTAGACCAAAGTTACTATTCAAAGTGTTTGAGGAAAGAGCAGAGCAAGTGAGCTATCGTGTCATTGATGCGGAAGCAGTTCAGTTCAGAGCGTGTGAGTAAATTGTGAGATTTGTGAGAGAAAATCGCCAAATGGCTAATAAAAAGTTGTACCGTGAGGATGTGTTGCAAATGTTATTCGCCGATTCTGACTCTGAAGGGGAATATTTGCCTTTTGGAAATGACGATCGCTCGTCTAATGATCGTGCTTCTCCGAGTACATCTTTGCAGCGTAATGGTGCCGCCGTGCAAGGCGCGAGTGTTCACGAAGCACAAACAGGTGATCATTTCGACCCTTTGCCCGACGGAGGCAGTTCAAACATCAATTCAATATCTACTATTTCCTGAATATTATGACATTCAAGAGGGCCGCCCCCTGATGACGTAATAATATGCAAATTAGATGAGTATATTTACACCCCACATAAACTTTCGGTCATGCCCAACATTTTTCTAATTTACAGTAGATCTCTATCTTTAAGCCCTTTCAAGCCACAAGCTTTTGAAATCTTGATGTCAAAATCCAGCATTAAAAAAAAAAAAAAACTGGCGCCTAAAGGGTTAAAATAATATTTTTTACACTATTTCTTTTTTTTTTTCAACATTTTTATTTAATAATAGGCATTATTATTATTATTTGCACTAAAAAAAACGTCTTAAGAATATAAAGTTTTTATTTTTTATTTATTTTTTTTTGCATAAAATAATCCTACTCACTCGAATTATTTCATAATAAAATTATTCAAGTCATCTGGTGAAAATCCCTGCATTTTTTTATAACTTAATATAGAAGAAAAACTAAATATTGTTGTGCAGCTCTAACATGAGCCGCTATTAAATTTCATTTCATGGTATTCTATTATTCTTAATTCCGATTGGCTGATTTCCGGAACTGTTTTTATTGGTTAATTTCCGGAACTACTGTCGGTAAACATGTGACCATGTGAGCACAGCAGTGTCATGTGACCTCACCTCTGACCCTGAAGAGGACAGGTGCACAGCGAGCAGTCTCTGACGGAGTCCTGAACCTTCCCATAATCCCCTGGGTATTTCTGCGGGGTTTACTGTGGTGTTTCTGTGGTGTTTGTACCTTGTTACCGTGGTATTTCTGCGGGGTTTACTGTGGTGTTTCTGTGGTGTTTGTACCTTGTTACCGTGGTATTTCTGCGGGGTTTACTGTGGTGTTTCTGTGGTGTTTGTACCTTGTTACCGTGGTATTTCTGCGGGGTTTACTGTGGTGTTTCTGTGGTGTTTGTACCTTGTTACCGTGGTATTTCTGCGGGGTTTACTGTGGTGTTTCTGTGGTGTTTGTACCTTGTTACCGTGGTATTTCTGCGGGGTTTACTGTGGTGTTTCTGTGGTGTTTGTGCCTTGTTACCGTGGTATTTCTGCAGGGTTTACTGTGGTATTTCTGTGGTGTTTGTACCTTGTTACCGTGGTATTTCTGCGGGGTTTACTGTGGTGTTTCTGTGGTGTTTGTGCCTTGTTACCGTGGTATTTCTGCAGGGTTTACTGTGGTATTTCTGTGGTGTTTGTACCTTGTTACCGTGGTATTTCTGTGGGGTTTGTACCTTGTTACCGTGGTATTTCTGCGGGAGTCTCCAGTAATACGGGCCGGTGAGGACAGACAGACTGTGGAGGTGAGACGCGTCCAGCAGCATCTCTTGATCGCTGTAAGAAACGCCCTCCAGCGTCCCCTGCAGGTCACTCTGAGACACGACACGCAGCAGAGCCGGAGCAGAGCCCAGCGTGATCTGAATCACAGACATGATTCACATGATAAACACTCACGATTCACATCAGCATCAGGATTTTCCTGCACTGCATCTTCATAAATAATGTTTTATCTGAGTTTAGTTTGTGTCTTAATTAAAACTTTAGATGTGTCATCGATTCACAATCTAATGAGTCAAAAGAATCACTTACTGAATTAACATCTGACTCACTGACTGGATGCTAATATGACGAACATGCACTAAAGAGCTGTTGTATGCACATTTTTTATATTTTACACCTCTTAATCATGGTAAAATAACTGTAAAGCATGGAATCTCATGACTTCTGTTTATAGACACTACCCTTTCGAAAGTTTGGGGTTGGTAAGACTTTTATTGATGTATTTTAAAAGCAAGTTTTATTCAGCAAGGATGCATTAATTAGATCAAAAGTGAAAGACATTTATAATTTTCTAATTTAGAATAACTATACTACAACAATTAATAAATATAATAATAATTAAAAAATATTATACAACATATATGAGTACTACAAACAACTGTTTTCAACATTGATAATAATCAGAAATGTTTCTCGAGCAGCAAATCAGCATATTAGAATGATTTCTGAAGATCATGTGACACTGAAGACTGGAGTAATGATGCTGAAAATACAGCTTTAATCACAGAAATAAATTACAGCTTAACAGATATTCCCATAGAAAACAGCTGTTTTAGATTATAATATTTTTTCACATTTTTACTGTATTTTGGATCAAATAAATGCAGGCTTGCTGAGCAGAAGAGACTCTTTTGAACACATCTTACCAGGACCAAACTTTTGAACTGTAGTGTATATTAATTTATAGTGTAGCTGGCAAACGGTTTCCTGTAGTGTAAGCTGATGTGTTGTGTGCGTGATCACGGCGCACCGGCACTCGGATCAAACCGCCGAGCTCCTCACAGTAGCTGGACACACCGAAACAGAAGCACGGACTGCAGCCGGACGGATTCTGCGCCGTCAGACCGAGCGTCCCGCTCTTACACTCGTCACAGCCGCCACCGCCAACATTCTCCTGAAACACATCCACCACGTTAACCATCATGCACTAGAACACGCTACAGCACACGGAGGCGTCGCCGGCGTCACCTTGCAGGAGCAGCGGCCGTGATCCTCGCATCCACACACTCCCAGCGCCGGGTCGCAGAACTCCTCTCGCGTGCCGCTGGGGTTGCAGTTGCAGGCGGTGCATTCTGGGAAGTTTTTGTAGCCCAAAGCACAGCGGTCGCACTTGAGACCGGAGAAGTGTGGCCTGCAGCGACACTGACCCGACTGCAGCTCACACTGAGACGAACTCGAGCCCTCGGCACTGCAGTTACACACCTGCACAGCACACACGCGCACACACACACACACACACACGTTTTACATTTATTACACGTTTTACACACAAATATTTACATATGTATCACTATGCTACTTGCATGATAGTCCATACAATTCCATCTATTATTATTTATTCATATTACCATTTATTAATATTTGTTCATACTCATATTTACATATTTATCACTATGGTAGTTATACAGTAGTCTAATTAATTATTTTTATTTTACTATAATTATCTTTAATTTAATATCAATAACAACTATTATTATTTATTCAAATTACATATTCATCACTATGGTATTTACACTGTACACCCAGGAATACCGTGGTATGATGAAGGCATGTGTCGTACCGTACAGCCGGAGACGCCGTCGTGACCCCAGTGACCTTCCTCACACTCCTCACACTTCAGGCCGAGTGTGTGCGGAGGACAGATGCACTCGCCCGTGTCTGCGTTACAGTTCCCGTGTGTGTGTGCGCAGTCACACGCTAGAGGAGACACAACAGGAGCCGACTGTTACTAACCAGCCATGTTCATATCTCTGCGCTCTTTGTGCTTCAGTGCACTGCTCTTACGTGTGCATCCGCTCTCGGTGAAGCTGTAGTATCCGCGCTCACAGCGATCACATTTCTCACCCGTCACCCCGGTGATGCACTGGCACCGCCCCTCCTCGTCACATGACGCAGACAGAGCGCCTGATTGGTTACATTCACACAGTCTGCAGCCATCGCCGCTGCTGATGCCGTAATAACCTGCCTGAGACACAACATACAAAAACAACGGCTATTAATCAGACTATTAGTAAAAGAGAATTATTAATGAAGATTATATAAACTACACATTTTTTAAAAATAGTAAATAAAAGAATTATCAATGAATATTTTAAAAACAATTAATAATAATATTGATGATATTAATAAAGAGTAACTAAAAGAGAATTATTACTGAAGATTACATAAACTACTAATATTTTAAAAACAGTAAATAAAAGAAAATTATCAATTAATATTTTAAAAACAATTAATAATAATAATAATATTTATGATATTAATAAACTAACTAAAAGAGAATTAATGAAGATTACAAACTACTAATATTTTAAAAACAGTAAATAAAAAAAATAAATGAATATTTTATTTAAAATATTAACAATAATAATAATTTATGATATTAATAAACTAAAAGATAATTAATTATGAAGAATATTAATATAAGTAAAAATATTCATATAAAAAGTAAATAAAAGAAAATGATCAATGAATATTATACAAACTATTAATAATTATAACAATATTAATAAACAGTGAAGGATGAATTATTAATTTAATAAATGATAGGTAAGAGAATTATAACACATATTATATGAACTATTGCTAATAATATATAATAATAATATTAAAAATAATGTAAATAAAAGAGAATTATTAACGAATATTATACAAACTATTAATCATAATACATAATGATATAATAAAACTATTAATGGCGATGAATGGCATTATGAAACATGGTATTTTTTCTTTTATAAGTAAATGAAAAAAGCAAAGTAGATGCAATGAAATATGGCATAAAGCATATATACAGCTATTCACAGCATCTGAATGATCAAGTTAGTAATCACCACAGCAGAGGACGTACCTGACAGCGGCCACAGGTTTGTCCGATCACGTGAGCCTTACACTCACACTGACCCGTGATCACGTGACACACGGTGGACAGAGAGCCGTCACCATGGCAACCACAGGCTGGACACACACGGAAGCACATGATTACAGACACGCTACAGTACCGCGTTCGTCCAGCAGATGTCACTAGAGCTTCGTACCAGAATGTGCTCTTCTCATTATCTGAAAGTTACTATTATGTACAGATAATATTATTGTCATTTAAATATGACTGAGTGATATTCTCTCACCCTGGCAGTTTTTGAGGGTCACGGCGTCTCCGTAGAAGCCGTCGGCGCAGCGCTCGCAGTGTCTCCCCGCCGTGTGACCCAAACACTTCAGACACTCTCCGCTGCGTCCGTCGCAGTGACCCGCTTCAGCCGGATCCACGTTACCGTTACACTCACACGCCAAACACCGCCGGCCCGGCTCCGCGGGGTCGCCATAGTAACCGTCAGCACACCTGAGGATGAGGGCGGGGCCTTTGGGGTCCTTTGATCGTTTCTAAATATATAACATCCTCTGAAAATAATTAAACGTAGTCCTGTACCTCTCACACTTGGCTCCTGCGTATCCCAGCTGGCACTGATCACACCTGAACTCACCGGCACGCTGCAGCACGCATGTGGGGCTAAAACTGCAGCACACACACACCAGTCAGATATTTCACAGAAACTAGAGATTTATATCTATATGTTTATACATATCCACACACACATTAATATATTCATACAGATATTTTCTCTTTGCATGTACATATAATTTATATTTTAATAATATATTTAGATTATATTATAATAATATATAATTTATAATATATGTTAAATGTAATATGATAATTAAATACAAAATCATACAAATACATTTTCACTCACACACACACACTCAGACACACACACACACACACACACACACACACACACACACACAGGGTTTAACAGCCTCGTTTCACTGGAGGAACTGCTCCAAACTAAGATCTTATTCTCTGTAAGATAAAACCTACCAGACACTCTCCGTTGATGTCGCACTCCGCTGCGTGATCGTTACACTCGCACTGAAGACAGTTTCCTCCGAACAGAATCCCACCGACCCGATAAAACCCGGGAACACAGTACTGAAGAGAGGAGCACACACGGCTGGGTTAATAACCTGCAACAGCTGCATGTTTGGTTCAATTATCTGCACATAATCATGTGACCTGGAAGTGGTTTCTCACCTCACAGGAAGTGCCAGAATAACCCCAGGGACACTCGCACTGCTCCACATCCAGAGGGACTTTAGAGAGACCCGAGTTTGTGTCTCCAACACCTAAAGACACCACGAGAACACACACACACACACACACACACACACACACACACACAGGGTTTAACAGCCTCGTTTCACTGGAGGAACTGCTCCAAACTAAGATCTTATTCTCTGTAAGATAAAACCTACCAGACACTCTCCGTTGATGTCGCACTCCGCGGCGTGATCGTTACACTCGCACTGAAGACAGTTTCCTCCGAACAGAATCCCACCGACCCGATAAAACCCGGGAACACAGTACTGAAGAGAGGAGCACACACGGCTGGGTTAATAACCTGCAACAGCTGCATGTTTGGTTCAATTATCTGCACATAATCATGTGACCTGGAAGTGGTTTCTCACCTCACAGGAAGTGCCAGAATAACCCCAGGGACACTCGCACTGCTCCACATCCAGAGGGACTTTAGAGAGACCCGAGTTTGTGTCTCCAACACCTAAAGACACCGAACTCAACCTGTGGACAAAACACATGTTTAGAAAGACTCCAGTAACAAATGATTCAACAAAATTTGAAAATATTAATCAGTTAATATCAAACCAACGTTAGAACATCATGAATGAGAATATACATACAGTATGTGTGTGTATATATATATATATACACACACATACACACACACACAATTAAAATACATATAAACATTTAAAATAAAAAAAATAATGTAAAATACAGTTTGATATTTTATGGCTAGTACCGAATGATTAATTATGATAAAAACCTTAAAAAAAACATAATAAATAATATAAAACATATCATAAATACACCTAAAGCTAAATTATAACACTTAAATAACTATATATTTAATAATATAAATAATATAACAAATATTATTAATAATTACATATATTATTAATATATTTAATAATAACAAATAATATATAAATAATAAATAAATAACCTAATATAAGTATAAATATATTACTTAATAATATAAATAATATAACAAACATTATTATTTATTACATAAATTATTAATATATTTAATAATACAAATAATATATAAATAACAAATAACATAAAATAACTATATATAATATTAAATAATATAAATAACAAATATTATTAATAATTACATATACTATTATTTTATTGAAT
>NW_015548215.1:465696-472594 GCF_001515605.1 Sinocyclocheilus anshuiensis | reverse complement strand
TAATAATAACAAATAATATACAAATAAATCAATAACATAAAATGTTAATTTATTTACATAAATAATAAATAAAATATATAATATATAAAAATAAAATAATGTAAAATACCTATATATATTTAATAATATTAATATTACAACATTTTTAATAATTACATATATTAATAATATATAAATAATATAAATTTACAAAAATAATATATAAAATCTAAAATACAGTTTTATGTCAAGTACAAATAATTATATTTGCTAAAATGCTTGTGATGCTTTGGATAAAAGTGTCTGCTGAATAAATGAATATGATTATATATATATATATATATACACTTTCTCACATGCATCAGATGTGTCATACGCAATGGTCTGCCACTGAATGTGTCCTATATTGTTTTTATGTGACGAAGTTAAAAACAGTGAATTTGAAGTGAATCTCTGTGTGACCTGAGCGTTCCCTCAGCGCTGTCCTCCAGCTGAACTCGAACCCTGAGCGCAGCGACGTCCGCCAGCACCGTCATCAGCTCGTCTCTCTGAACGTGGCTCCTGCTGCGAGCGTCTCTGAGCGTGTGCGGCAGCATCAGGAGCGAGACGTGCTGCTCGGTGTGAGCGTTCAGCAGCAGACGAGCGGACCGAGCCTCACGCAGCATCCGCCCGTTTCCCTGAAACACACCAGATCCACACTCATGCCGCACATAAACAATTATATATCTAATAAACTCATCACTTGAGTCTCAGTACGTGAACAGCTCAAGCAGAAGTTCGTGATTAATCAATAATACGATTGTTCTAGCATTACATGAAAGCAGAATAATTATCATCTCACCTCAATAATTACGCTGAAATGAGCTTGAAGCGTGCGGTCCACGTTTTCCTCAGACGTGTCATAAGCAACGCTGTAGTTCAGGAAACTTCCATATGACGTCAGCTATAAGACAAATGATGACAGTATATTAACAATATGTGTCCCTGCAGCACAAAAGCAGTCTTAAGTCGCTGGGGGATATTTGTAGCAATAGCCAACAATACATTGTATGGGTCAAAATTATACATTTTTCTTTTTGCCAAATTTTTTGCCAAAAATCATTAGGATATTAAGTAAAGATCATGTTCCATGAAGATATTTTGTAAATTTCCTACATTAAAACTTAATTTTTGATTAGTAATATGCATTGCTAAGAACTTCATTTGAACAACTGTAAAGATTATTTTCTCAATATTTAGATTTTTTTGCACCCTCAGATTCCAGATTTTCAAATAGTTGTATCTCAGCCAAATATTGTCCTATCCTAACAAACCATACATCAATGGAAAGCTCATTTATTCAGCTTTCAGCTGATGCATAAATCTCAATTTCACAAAATTGACCCTTATGACTGGTTTTGTGCTCCAGGGTCACATTTATGACAATACTGTGTTAATGTGTTTAAACGGGTTCACAGATGATTGTAGGTCATTATATACTGTTTTAATTCAAGTCAAGTCGCATTTATTTCGATGGCGCTTTATGTGATACAGATCATTTCAAAGCAACTTCACAGAAACAAACCGGAAAATTATGTTAATGTTGTAATATTAATTAATTAATTATGAAATCAATTCGATTTCAGCTTTAAAGCAGCTCTAAAAAAGACAACAGTGTCATTATTTAGATGAAAAATATGTTACTGAATCAATCCGCCGTTTGAACGAATCGGTTGAGTGAATGATTCAATGACTCACTCGTGCAGTGATTCGCCGCGATTTTAGGTTCATATTTAAAGAATATGTTCCTTTTTTGTGCAAAACAATAAGTGCATTAAAAGTAATAAAAATAACATCCACAATGACTGTAATCTCAGGAACAGTTCTGATATCATCTTGAATCGAGAGATCTTTCACTGCAAGCTGATGGAAATGAATGTTATAATTACTTCTTTTAATGTGATTAATCACCCGGGGCAGAAGCTAGTTCTCTGTACATGTGCTAATGAGTCTGAGTGTAATGACAGACCGGAGGCTGTGAACAGAGATAGCAGTGAGGAGCGCTGCTGCTGATCACCTTGTTGTTGAGGAAAGACTCCGGCGCAGCCCACGACCACTCGGACCGGACTCCTGCGGACGCAGAGAGGTTAGAGACGATGAGGTTGTCGTCTGAGACGGGAGACGTGAAGATGCTGGAGCTCTGAAGAGGTCGGAGGAGAACGCCGTCTCTGTGCTCCACCTGAGAATCAACCACACAAACCGCATTCGTATTTGTTATAGGTTTTATTTTTATAGGTTCTCTTTTCACTTTAATTTTAGTTTAAGTTTTAGTAATTTTGTTGATGATTTTTATTAGCTTTTTTTTATGTCTATATAGTATTTATTACATTTTATGTCAGCTTTAATTATTTTAGTGTGTGTGTGTGTGTGTCAGTGAGTGAGTGTGTGTGTGTGACGTGACGTGTGACATGTGGCCAAGTATGGCGACCCATACTTGGAATTAGTGCTCTGCATTTACCCATCCAAACACACACACACACACTCACTCACTCACTCACTCACTCACTCACACACACACACACACACACACGCACACACACACCTGGTGTGGTCTGTAGTATCCGTCCGCACAGGTTTGGCAGTTCACTCCCGCTGTGTTCTGGGAGCAGTTCACACACACTCCTCCTCCCACAAACTGACCGAGTGTGTTCACGCTCAGCCGCAGATCTGCCACCGTCTGATTGTAGTAACAGTCCTCAGCCTTATTGTGACAGTTACATTCTGATCAACGAGACAGAAAACACAGAGATCAGCCGGTTAGAGATGAAAGTGTGCTTGTTTTTGTGGTTAAGTGAAAGATTTTTTTGCATCATGACTTTATTTTCAGTTACTGCAATGCAAAATGAATAATAAAATATACAACACATATTATTGTATTCAAATAAGATAAATATATTTATACATGAATAATAAAAGTATATTTTATCTTTATATTTAAATATGCAAATATAATATTTATTATATTTAATACATTAATTCATAAATTAATTTACTTTTTAATAATGTTCTGTAGTATTTGTTGTACTGAAGTCAATAATTTATATATATATATATATATATATATATATACATACACACACATTTTAAATAAAAGATACTTTTTTGTTTGTGTTGTTTTGAAGTCAGTGTTATTTTGTGTCTCACTCTCGCATGTGTTTCCATCGGAAAGCGTTCCAGGTTGCCACGGCTCCTGATGGTATCCAGGGCAACACTCATTACAGCTCTCGCCACAAGTGTTGTGCTCACACACACACTGCAGCTTCTGTGCAGACGAAAGAGAGGAGCGAGTGAGACACACACACACACACACACACACACACACACACCCCCACAGACACACACACACCCACACTGATGCATCCACTCACTCACACACACACACACACACACAATATCATACGTAGTGTTTATTTTAATCTACAGTATTGTATTTTATGTATATAAAATAAATATCACTTTATTCAAGTGATCAGCATTTTTACGACTGCAGGCACAATTATAGTGACTTCAGAGAGGCGGGGCTTAAGTTCACATTTGATTGACAGCTCGAGTTCCAATGGGATGGTGCTTGTTGTCAGTTACCTTGGTAACAGGGTCCCAGGGGCAGCTCTGGGCGTGGCCATAACAGATACACATCCCGCCCACCGAGATGTCCTTGATGGAGTAATAATACTGCAAACCAGAGCAGGACAGAGTTAGTCCGTCACTTCAGCTATTACTCTATTAATAAAAGAGTACCATGTCTTGAAGTACCTTTTAATAAAGCTATAAGCCCCAAGAAGCCTTGATGGAGTAATAATACTGCAAACCAGAGCAGGACAGAGTCAACTCTATTAACAAAAGAGTACCATGCCTTGAAGTACCTTTTAAAAATAATGTTGAATGTTGAATTAATCAAGAAATATCTAAAATTAATATTTAAAAAAAAAAATAGTAGTTTCAATAAATAAATAGCTTAGAATTTATAAATAATTTATATATACACATTTAAATATTTACAAATATTTTAAATTTATATAAATAATTTATTATTTATTTATATAAAAATGTAATATTTTAAATTAATATTTAAAATCTTTTAATTAAATCTCAAAATACCCTTTAAAAATAATGTTATATAAATATTTAACATGATTTTTTTTAAATATTTAAAATATTTAAAAAACCCGTTATATGAGAATTACTGTAGCTCAAACAGTAGAACATGGCTCTTAAACAGCAAGGTCATGGGTTCGATTCCCAGGAAATGCATGAACTGATAATATGTACATCATGAATGCAATGCAAGACATCGGCCTAATGCATAAATATGGTGATCATCTCACAGTATTACCATCTGAGACCACAACACTGCATTTATAAAAGTCTAAAGCTGGTTTGAAGCGGTGCTCCGTACCCGCCGGGTGACGATGGGGTCCACGTCTTTGGGGTCGCGGTAGCTGAGGGTCATGAGGTCGGCGTTGAGCGTTCGGATCCTCTGCAGACGCAGCCGGATGAAGCGAGCGGATGTGAACTCCAGCAGCTCTGGGGTCAGATCATCTGCGCTGGGTCGGCCGTTTATGAGAGACGTGTGGATCTGAGGAGAGACGGCACACTTTCACACCTCCACTCGTCTGAGGAAAGACTCTTTTAACTCGCATAAATCCTCTTTTTATCGTTTATTCAATCAGTTAATTACCTCTAGATGTGATACATTTGTTTCAGACTGTCTCTGCATCAAAATTGGAGTCATTGGATATCATTTATATCACACCAATAAATGATACAAACTGTTCCCAGCATTCCGACATTTTAAAAATGATACAAAAATGGTATTATTTGACCAGCTGTGACACAGAGTTATTATTGTTAACTAAAATTAAAGCCATCAAAAAACATATTTGTTACCTGAAATAAAATAAACGTTAACTGAAATAAAATTTAATATTAAAAAACTTTAGGTTATTTTATTTCAGCTAGTTGCCAAGGAAACATTTCTCATTTTAATTTAGTTTCAGTTCAAGTATTAAAATAACTAAGAAATACTTATAAAAAATAATAAAAATTACAAAAACACAACAAAATTACTAAAACTTTACCTAAAACTAAATTAAAAATGGAAATAAAAACTAATTCAGAATATTAATAAAAACTATAGACACACACAAACACACACACACACACACACACACACACACACACACACATAAAACTTAGACACACACAAAAACACACACACACACACACACACACACACACACACACACATAAAACTAAATAAAAAATGGAAATAAAAAAAACAATTCAGAATATTAATAAAAACTATATAGGTGTGTGTGTGTGTTTTATTCTTTTTTTTTTTAAATAAGTATATAAATTTTTGTTTCAGTTTTATTTATTTTAGTATATCAAGTAAACTAAATAAAAATGAAAAAGGTTGCTTTTGGCAGCTAGCTGAAACGAGTTTAAGATTTTCTTGCATTTTATTTGATTTTATTAACGTTTAGTTTAAGTACTGAATATATATATATATATATATATTTTTTATGGTTTCTGTTTATTATAACCCTGATATTTCAAGTAAATATTTTAGGTCAAAGGGGTTCGACTGACAAAAACATTGGAAATGTTTTTGATGTAAAGGAAAGAAATAAGTTTAAGAGAACAAAAACATAAAAAAATTAATTACAAAACCTTTTGAAAATGATTTTTGCTCTGATTGAGTCAAACTGTTCAGAGATCATTTCATTCTGATGCCTTATCCAGAGTCTAAACTTCACATTAGACAAAATAATCATTGTTTTCAGAGACATCAGTTCCTGAAAACGTAAAACATTGTGTCGTCTGGACAAACTCGAGGGCGTCTGGATAATCCAAACAGAAACAGACACAATAACATTTATACAGAGCAAATCATTGTGTGTTTGCCTTTTCCTTCTCATTGTTATTGTTTTATCTTTTTATGAGTAAAATCCCACCAGATTCACACATTCAAGAGAAAGAAGAGCATCAGAGGAATTCAGCTGCAATCTGACCAAACAAACACAAGTCAAAGGGCCATTTGGGGCCCGTTATCGCCTGCGGCCCCCCAGACAGCATGAGCAGCACACTAAACACACACCCACACAGTCACACACACACACACACACACACACACACACACACTCACACACTCACACACCAACTCACACACACACAAAGGTTTGTTTTTGTGAATTGTGGGGACATTCCATAGGCGTAATGGTTTTTATACTGTGCAAACTGTATGTACTATTGCCCTACACCAACTTAGACAAAATAATCATTGTTTTCAGAGACATCAGTTCCTGAAAACGTAAAACATTGTGTCGTCTGGACAAACTCAAGGGCGTCTGGATAATCCAAACAGAAACAGACACAATAACATTTAGACAGAGCAAATCATTGTGTGTTTGCCTTTTCCTTCTCATTGTTATTATTTTATCTTTTTATGAGTAAAATCCCACCAGATTCACACATTCAAGAGAAAGAAGAGCATCAGAGGAATTCAGCTGCAATCTGACCAAACAAACACAAGTCAAAGGGCCATTTGGGGCCCGTTATCGCCTGCGGCCCCCCAGACAGCATGAGCAGCACACTAAACACACACCGCCTGCTGTTCAAACACCTCTGGAGGACCTTCAACAGCTGTGTTGTTCCACACACACACACACACACACACACACACACAGACACACAGACACACACCCAGACACACACACAGACACACACACAGACACACACACCCAGACACAGACACACACACAGAGACTAGGGCTGTCGAAAATAAATTTAAAATAAGAATTTAAGAATTTAAAATAAAAATCCACATTCAAATGCAAAAACGTTGCATTCAAATTTTAGGTGTGCATCAGGCAGCCTT
>NW_015548215.1:462584-464790 GCF_001515605.1 Sinocyclocheilus anshuiensis | reverse complement strand
CTCACACACTCTCACACACACACACACACACACACACTCACACACCCCTGTGAGGAATCCTCTACGCTACGACTACCGCCGCCAAACAGAAAAAGAAAAACACAAAATATATCTGAACTCTGACCTTTGCACAATTATTAATTACAAATACAAACTTGCCCAGTTTGTATTGGTCTAAACCAATATCTGTTTGATTGGCCTACGACAGGCAGGAAGAGCATTCAGGAAACCTGTTTGAAAACAATCATTTCTGCAATTCCAGAAATTCCACAATAAATATAATTTCAAATAAATTATATGAGCATGCTTTATTTTAACATACAACATAGACGCTACTATATTAATATGTTTTTAATGCATTTAATATTTAAACTTTGTCTGCTATATTATCATTATGTTTATTTTTCATGTCAATGCTACTATTTTGGCATTGCTAATATCGTTGCACCTAATAAAATAATAAAATATGACAGTGTGAAAACAATATGAAATCTAAAATAATATGAAATATGAAGCAATAATAATGTAGCAGACACTTAGGATAAGATTTTAAATGTCCTTTTATCATCTCTAAAACATTTTTTTGTGTGTCTGTATGGGATTTGTTACAAATGCATTTAATAATTTAATCTTAGTCTGCTAAATTATTACTATTTTTATTTTTCAAATTTATTTTATACCACAAATGTGTGAATAACCACACAATTCTCTTCATGTTTAACGCTACATCTACTGTTTTAGCCTTTCAAACAGATTGAACTTCTTTTGGTCAAAAGATCTGATTGTAAAGTGTGCTTGTGCATCTTTCTCTTCCCTTCTATTTCATATAACGAACGACATTCAGGCATTAAGTGTGGCTTCAGAGCTTCTTGTGTGTGTGTGTGTGTGAGAGAGTGTGTGTGTGTGAGTGTGTGTGTGTGTGTGTGTGTCTGTGTGTGTGTGTGTGTAGGGGTCCATTAGCATGTGTAATCCTGCACTGATGGCCTGGGGCCCCGTCGGGGTCGGTCCTGCTTTATGTGTGTTTCCCTTCCCCCCACGGCCCTCAGTGAACGCAGACAAAGGCCTGACTCATCCTCACTCCAGACTACAGCATGAAAACACTCCTGTGCTCAGAGCCGCAAACTCCAGAATCGCTGAGCTTCAGACACGTCAGACGATTAAATGTTTACGCCGCAGAACTTTATGGTTATTCAGATTTCTGTGGTTTCAGATTGTCTCACCTTGCTTTTTGGCACTGCTAATAGTGTTGTGCCTGTATTTGAGACTTTAGATATTAAAATATGATGGTATGAAAATCAAAGAACAGAAGAAAAATGATAATAATTTAGCAGACAATTAAGGACTGTAATCATTAGATGAAATTTTATTTTTATCATCTCCAAAAGATTTTTTGCAAGTGTATATCAGTGTTATTATAGTTAACTAAAACTAAATCTAAACCTACATTAATTTCAATTCATTAAAAACATTTTCTTTAGTTGAAATAAAATAAACGTTAACCGAAATAAATTATATATATTTCAATTAGTTTCCTCTAACCCTAACCCCAACTTGAAAACTAAATTAACTTAATAATAAAAAAAGAATAAAAAAAACTTTAGCTAAAATTAAAATGAAAACAGAAAATGCATAAATAAAAATCTTAATAAAAACTATAATAGTTTATCAATGATACTAAAATAACTGATGCCATCTGCCCTAAAGATCCATGTTATTTTTTCTTTATATTTTAAATTAGATTTTATTTTTATATTTTTCTGTTTAAATTTTTATTTATTTAAGTTTTAGTAATTTTGTTGTGTTGTTTTATAAAGTATTTTTTTTTAAGTTATTTTTTGTGATTTGTCTACACAGTATTTTTTTATTTTATTATTTAAATTTTCTTTAGTTTTAGTTGTTTAATGCAATTTGTCTATACAGTATTTTCTTATACTAGTTTCAGTTTATTTAGTCTGCTATTTTATGCATTTACGTTATTTTATGCTTATTATAATTTTTTTTTTAAATATGTCTATATAATATTTATTAATTTTTTACATTTATTTAGTTTTAGTTCAAACTAAATCGGTCCTTAAATTAGTTTGGCACTTAAATTAAATGAAAATTAAAAATGTTGCCTTGGCAAATCACTGAAATCAAATATGTTTAAGGGTTTTGTATTTTATTTTATCTCGGTTAATGTTTACTTATTTCACACGTCACGGTG
>NW_015548215.1:458010-462503 GCF_001515605.1 Sinocyclocheilus anshuiensis | reverse complement strand
GTGTGTGTGTGTGTGTGTGTGTGTGTGTGTGTGAGTGAGTGAGTGAGTGAGTGAGTGAGTGAGTGAGTGTTTGTGTGTGTGTGTGTGTGTGAGAGTGGAGTGTGTGGAGTGTGTGTGTGTGTGTGAGTGGAGTGTGTACGTGTTTGTGTGTGTGCGTGTTTGTGTGTGTGCGTGTGTTTTTGATTTAATCAAAAAATTTAATCAAGCTTTAGAGCTTTGAACCAGTGACAAAACTTATCTATCTATCTATCTATCTATCTATCTATCTATCCATCTATCTATCTATCCTTTAAGAATTACATGTCAGTATATAATAGTACTGTATTTCTGTCATAAGTTCTTCAAGTTAAACCGAAGTTTTATTTTGGTGGTTTGTGGTGAAGATCTTTGAGTTTCAGTGCGTTTGACAGGACTTTTCCTCAAAATGAAGTGACTCTCAGAGCATCTCTGGAGATGAAGTTCACGTGTTCACGTCCTCATATCTTGAGTCGAGCGTCACGCGTGTTCGACAGCGAGTCCTACCTGTCGTAAGTCCAGAGTGATGGTGACCCAGTGGAACTGACGGCCGTTCTTGATGCTCGGGCTCTGCCACCACTGGTTGGTGCCGTCGATGGCACTAGTAATGGGATGTTGCTCTGTTTGAACAAACATAAAATGATCTACTGATTAGATAACATGACTAAACAGACACTGATTCAAAAGATAAATCAGTAACACTTTACAATAAGATTTCATTAGTTAACATGACTTCTAAAGTATGACTTCTTAATGTTAATTTCAACATCTACTAATACATTATTAAAATCGATAGCTGCATCTGTTAATATTATTTAATATATCTGACCTAACAGTGCTGATTTTTATTAGCTAATGTTAACTAAAATTAATAAACACTGGAACAAATATATATTGCTCATTGTTAGTTAATGCAGTTAACTATTAGTAAGTGTTATTGATTTTTTTTCAACTAAAACCATATTCTATCTGATCAGCAATTTCGGATTAATGAGTGAATGTGAAAAAATTCGAATTTTTATTAATGAAAAAACTTTTTAAATTTAAAATGACACACAAAGTCCAAAAATTATGATTTATTTCTAACAAAACGTAAATATTACTCTAAAAAGTCTTAAAACGAAATAAATTCATTTTACTTGCACTTTCAGATGAAAAAAGCGATACATTTTTCATGCTGCAGTGGTGTCAGACGCACACGTTCATGTTTATTATAAGTCAGCAGTTGTGTTATGTTTCACATATGTTCTCCTCTCAAGTTTCCTGTTGTCCACAAGTCCAAATAAGGTTTTGCAAGCCCCCCTAAAACCTACAAAGAAACTCTAAAACAGCATCTTTCTTTTTTCAGTTGATTCAGTGCCATCAAATCTTAGCTTCTCTCCCACTGTGCTGACTTATCTATTCTGAGTTTTGAACCTAGAGTTCAGAGACGGCTTAATAGAAAGTCCTGGAGCTGCATGGCATACAAAGAGTAGGAATAGAAGCAAGAAACCACACACAAGCTCTTAACCGCCGTCTCCTAACACCCCAGCTGCACGATGATGACAGTCTTTGCTCAGAGGAATTCCCCATGTTCCTGACAAGTGTAATTTTTGTGGGGAATGCTGCTCACTAAATTGATATTCACACCATGTTGTCATTAAGAGTTTCTGCATTATATGTTTTGAAAGGTCTGGGAGGAAAAAAAAATGTTTGTTGCAACTGATTAGAAAAGCTATTTGAGATCAATAAAGTAACTGCTTGTAATCTTTTACTTTACTCATTGAGATGCTGGTCGGCATTGCCAGGAATGGAGACTTGACCCACCATTTTAGCAGTCCCCTCCCCCTGTCCCCTTTCCTTTACTATTCCTCCCCTTTAAATTCTTGATGGCAAAGAACAGCGTTCCCACACTTTCCGACCAATGAATTTCCTTGACTTTTTCAATTGCTGAATGCTTTATACCAATTTAATACTGATTAATAAATATTTCAGATAAAGAAAAAAAAAATCACAATGACTATAGAAATTTCCATTAACATTTAAGAAGCTTTTTCAGTCATTTGTGATGACTGAATTATTTTGTTTTATATTTTAAAATCATGTTCACAAACAGTAATTTTTAGCTGAAGATATGTACCCAATGTACCCATAGAAATATACCATCTATCTATCTATCTATCTATCTATCTATCTATCTATCTATCTATCTATCTATCTATCTATCCTTTAAGAATTACATGTCAGTATATAATAGTACTGTATTTCTGTCATAAGTTCTTCAAGTTAAACCGAAGTTTTATTTTGGTGGTTTGTGGTGAAGATCTTTGAGTTTCAGTGCGTTTGACAGGACTTTTCCTCAAAATGAAGTGACTCTCAGAGCATCTCTGGAGATGAAGTTCACGTGTTCACGTCCTCATATCTTGAGTCGAGCGTCACGCGTGTTCGACAGCGAGTCCTACCTGTCGTAAGTCCAGAGTGATGGTGACCCAGTGGAACTGACGGCCGTTCTTGATGCTCGGGCTCTGCCACCACTGGTTGGTGCCGTCGATGGCACTAGTAATGGGATGTTGCTCTGTTTGAACAAACATAAAATGATCTACTGATTAGATAACATGACTAAACAGACACTGATTCAAAAGATAAATCAGTAACACTTTACAATAAGATTTCATTAGTTAACATGACTTCTAAAGTATGACTTCTTAATGTTAATTTCAACATCTACTAATACATTATTAAAATCGATAGCTGCATCTGTTAATATTATTTAATATATCTGACCTAACAGTGCTGATTTTTATTAGCTAATGTTAACTAAAATTAATAAACACTGGAACAAATATATATTGCTCATTGTTAGTTAATGCAGTTAACTATTAGTAAGTGTTATTGATTTTTTTTCAACTAAAACCATATTCTATCTGATCAGCAATTTCGGATTAATGAGTGAATGTGAAAAAATTCGAATTTTTATTAATGAAAAAACTTTTTAAATTTAAAATGACACACAAAGTCCAAAAATTATGATTTATTTCTAACAAAACGTAAATATTACTCTAAAAAGTCTTAAAACGAAATAAATTCATTTTACTTGCACTTTCAGATGAAAAAAGCGATACATTTTTCATGCTGCAGTGGTGTCAGACGCACACGTTCATGTTTATAAACAAAATTCAGTACAAAAGTGAGTGAGAGATGGGGGAAAAAAGAAGAAATATTTTTTACAAATGTTTTTGACACTCATATAACTCCACAGATAATTTTACAAAAAGTATTTTTGAAACTAATGACCCTCCATACATACCCAGGTCAAAAAAATGACTCAAACAAATGTCTTTTACATCTCTTAAATAAATAAGTGTAAACAATCTGAAAAAAAATTATGATGTGTATTTTGAGGGACTTTAAGCATTTGTTTCGTTTCCTTACTGAAACCCATGACTTATTTTAGAGATTTGTATGCATCTCTTCCAGGTCAGAACGGACCTGAATGCATCATGAGGATTAAAGCCGAACTGAGTCTCGTTACCTTTGGGATTCTGGCTGTTTGCATCACAGATCCGACACTGAGGGTTACGGATTCGTCTTCCAGGAACGTGTTCCACCAGTTTACAGAACATCTCGGGAAGTGGGTCGCCACAGGTGGCGTTCGTGGTGATTTCAGCATTGCTGGCCAGGTTCAGGATAGCGGGAAACAGACCTGGAATGCCAAACGAAGAAGTGTTTAACAAAAGCTAAATCACTGCATTGAAGAGGCTGCATTTTCTCTTTCTTTCTTTGAAGAGAGACCCTCACCCACCCATCCATCCATTCACGACACAAATCACTACGTCTTGGACAACTGACCAAAGCTGGCCTTTGGTGTGAGGAGATAAGCATCATTACGGAGAGCAAAAAACTCAATGAGAGGGAACCGTGAAGATGAAGAAGATCTTCTGCCCTCCAGCAGGTCATGAGGTCAAAGTGAGCTTTAGAGCTCCGAACCACAACACATGTGACCCTGGAGCACAAAAGCAGTCTTAAGTCGCTGGGGTATATTTGTAGCAATAGCCAACAATACATTGTATGGGTCAAAATTATACATTTTTCTTTTATGCCAAAAATCATTAGGATATTAAGTAAAGATCATGTTCCATGAAGATATTCTGTATGTTTCCTACCGTAAATATATCAAAACTTAATATTTGATTAGTAATATGCATTGCTAAGAACTTCATTTGAACAACTTTAAAGATGATTTTCTCAATATTTAGATTTTTTTGCACCCTCAGATTCCAGATTTTCAAATAGTTGTATCTCAGCCAAATATTGTCTTATATGTTATCGTAGTTGACCAAATCTAAAACTAAAACCATAAAATATATTTTTGTTACTTTCATTTTTTTTTCAGCTAGTTGCCAAAGCAGCACTTCTCATTTTCATTTAAGTTGAAGTACTAAAATAACTAAAATTAATAAATAAAAATAAACCTACTGTATATAGACTTTTTTTTTTTA
>NW_015548215.1:456883-458000 GCF_001515605.1 Sinocyclocheilus anshuiensis | reverse complement strand
TTAAAAAAAAAAAAAAAAAAAAATAGAACTGAAAAATTACTAAAACTTTAACTCAAATAAAAAAAAGGAAAATATAAAATAAAAACTAATTCAATATATATATATATATATATATATATTAGTATCTCTCAAACTATAATAGTATCTCATGTAAAGTTGATGTACTAAAATAAATAAAATGAAAAAAAAACAACAACTAATAAAACAATGACAAACTTCAACTCAAATTAAAACAAAAATGGAAAACAAAAAAAATAAAAACTAATTCAACATATAAAAAAATAGTATCTCTCAAACTATAATAGTATCTCATTTAGTTTAAGTTGATGTACTAAAATAAATAAAATTAAAACAAATGAAAGAAAAATACATAAACATTTAAAAAACAACTAATAAAAAAAATGACGAAAACACACAACAAAATTATTAAAACTTTAACTCAAATTAAAACAAATATAGAAAACACAAAAATAAAAACTAATTCAAAATATAAAAAAATAGTATCTCTCAAACTACAATAGTGTCTCATTTAGTTAAAGCTGATTACCTAAAATTAATAAAAATAAAACTGAAATAAAAAGTTTTTTAAATGAATAAAAACTATATAAACAAAACAAACAAAATTTTTTTTATGATAGTATCTCAATGAAACGAAAATAACACTGTCGTCGACTGATTTAACAAGCGTCACTAATAATCAATATCAATTAAAACAGCTAGTGTGAGTAACATTCCCGCTGAAGACTGAATCAGTGTTTCAGACTCAGGCCTGTGTCTCGGGGAGTTTGTGGCTTTGAATGGACTCCAGCAGTGCGGAGCACACAGAAATTTCAAACGCTCCGCAGATAAAGAGAGTCTGATGACTGAAGTCACATCTGGCAGCGTTTGCATGTCACAGACACACATCGACACCTCTAATCGCATCTGAGAAACAATCAGTGAGAAAAACACTTTCAAACAAACACATCTGTCTGCTGCTACTAAAGAACGGCAGGAACTTTTCAACATCGTCACACAGCTGTAAATGCATTGATCCCACTAAGAAAATATGACTAAATTGAGTTTAAGGGAATAAATTAATGTTGATGATGTTAATAACACTACTATTCACCCACTT
>NW_015548215.1:451370-456029 GCF_001515605.1 Sinocyclocheilus anshuiensis | reverse complement strand
ATATAAGGAGTCGACCGATATGTGTTTTTCAGGGCCGATTATTACAGATCAAGTAGATGGATAACCGATATTTTGAACCGATATATATGTCTGGTGTAAAAATGAAAATTTATGTCAAAATTAAGAATAACAAGGGCTCTGACAAAAACTTTCTTTAAATGCTTTTAAATTATTTTTTAGGGAAATCAGTTTTGAAAATGACCGATAACCATAAAAAAAGCTTAATATCGGTGCCGATAATCGGTCGACCCCTAAAATATATATATACATTTTTGGTTTGCTTGTTTACTGGAAGATTATTGGAGTGTTTTAAAGGAAATGCAATTTCAGCTTTTCGACTTCAAAACTGCACATTTAATAAAATGCATTACTTGCAATTTCTCTCTAATTATTTTCAAAATTCACAAGCAATTTCTGAGTGAAATTTGTTTTTTTTAAAAAGTGCAGATCATATTAAGCACCACTGCATCGCTTTAACGCTCCACACAGGGGTCAGATTCACCCGTAAGCATTAGAGGGGCGCGTTTTAGCTGAAGAAGAAGACAAGATAATTGCTCTGCTTCTTTTCCAGCGTCTCAGAGCAGCTTACGGCCTCATTCGTGACGTCTAAGACCCAAATGACTCTTTCTGGGTGGCTTTCAGCCGGGTTTGGAAAACAAGCAAACAAGTAAGGGAATAGTTCAGTTTTTCATTGGATCTAGGAATATTTTAAAGGTCAAAGAGTTCAGGTCGAGTCAAAGACAACATCATCATCGAACACATGGATGGGAGGTAAATCTCCAATAAATGAATTGCAGATACACTAGAATAAGTCATGTGAAGTTCTGCATGCATTACTGATGAGATCAGCTCAAAGCGTCTGGATGAAGAAGCTCCAGGACAGACGAGAGGATCGGCTGAATTTGCATGTGAACAGACTCTGTAATCAGATGTAAGCGGAGCTGATAAGATCCTCACAATGTGATTCAGTCCATTCAGAGATAAACGGCTGATTGGAGAGAAAACACTTACAGACGGACGGAAGCAGATAAAGACATCTGGAGCTACAGATGCTGCTTGAGTATTCAGACTAAATAGATCACAGTACATTTGCACGTTTACACTGCAAGTGATTTTTTGAAGATTAATGGAGCAAGAAAATACTCAGTCTTTCTTCTTTAAAATGTCACATTTAATTCAATGCAATTTGTAATTATTAGTGAAATTTAGTAGCAATTTCTGAGTCAAAATTGCTTCCTCACCAGCGTATTTTATATTAATGAATTAATGCATATTTTTTAAATTTGTTTTATTTTTATTCATTACTTAGCACCTTATTTTTAATACTATTTTTAGTGTTATTTGTTATGGTTATATTGTACATTTATTTTCTTGTCATTACTTGTTTTGTGCATACTGCTTAATCAGTGTTGTATGTAAACAATCATCCCAATAAAGTACTTTAAATTGAATTGTAATAAATTGAAAAATGTCTCTGAATGGGAATCTATCATGACCGATTGTATGCATATATTAATAATAAAATATTTATATAATCATACATTTATATATTTTATAATATATTAGATATATTTATATATTAATAATATCATACATTTAAAAATTATTTTATTACAATAATTAAAAAATAACAATTATTACATAAATACACATACATTTTTAGTCTCTGTAGTGTGAAATTATTCTCTTCCATTTGATTTGCTCTGGAACGGAAAGTCCATCAAAGTTTAAAGAACACAAATAGCCACACGTGATTCATGAGAAAAACTCACACTGAGAGGCTTTTATGACCAGTTAACTAACCCACTAGGACTAAATATCCAGGATTATCCGTTAATGGAGCGGTACAGAGCTCTCGTGTGACCCGTGCTCATTCACATACATTCAGCTGGAATAAACACACACACACACAAGGCTCAGATGAAAGTTCAGCCGATAACATTTCAACTTCCTGTTCTCTTCACAGGACTGAGGTGTAAGCAGACACTCGCTGCTTTTATGGGTCACAGCTAAAACTACATTAGCGGCTTCCTGACCTCACGTGTTAAATGTGTTCGACAAACCTGCGGGTGAGAAACCTCATTAATGTGGCAAATGCTATACTATCAATGCAAATACTATCAGCATCCCGGCCGAACCCCCTGGTCATGGGATATTTGCTTTATGTTAATTTAATTTGATCATGTGAAGCGTCTGCAAGCAAAAATCGCTGAATTCATTTTATTTTTTGTGTACTAAAGTAACTATTTAACACTTACAAGGGATAATTCACACAAAGTTGTTCCAAAGTTTCTTCAGTTGAACATAAAAGATAATGTTTTAACCAAACAGATGCTGGCATCCATTGACTTCCATAGTATGGGGGAATAGTCGATGGCTACCGTCAACTGTTTGGTTACAAACATTCTTCAAAACATCTTCTTTTGTGCTCAGGAGAAGAAAGAAATTCATTCAGGTTTGGAATTTGAGGGTGAGTAAATGATGACAGAATTTTTTTTTTTGGGTGAACTGTCTCTTTAAGGGAAGCTAAGCCCAGATAAAAGTTTAATTACTGACTCACTTTATGGTAGTAAAGGAGTATTTGTAGCATTTTAACTCCTTGGAAACTAAATACTTTGTGTAAGGAGTTAAAATATTATAAATAGACTCCTACAGTACATCTAAACATACTAAATTCAAATTACATTGAATAAAATGAGCAGGATAGCGAGATATATGCTGGTATTCTAATCTAAAACATTGTTTAAAAATATTTTTTTATAATTTACACAGTTTTATCTCTTAGTGTGAACAGCAGAAACACTGTATTTTCAGATTTGATCTCACCTCTCTGCTGAGCCTCCACACAAACCAGTGAGGAGAAAATCACTGCAAACGGCCACAGCATCTTCATCCTCATCTTCTTCATCAGTCACCCTACAGTAACTCAACTAATGAACTAGTTAATCAAGCTGAAATCCTCAGAGTTTAGTGTAGACGTCCATCGGTTCTGCTCTCATCCGAACTTCAGTCTCTTTCATTCAGTCCCGCTATATGAACCCCGCTGGAATGTACCATTAGTTCAGAGTGGGGGGGGGGGTTCATTTGGGGGACCGAATTTCATGGTACTAATTAACAGTGTTGGGGAAAGTTACTTTTAAAAGTAATGCGTTACAATATTGCGTTACTCCATAAAAAGTAACTAATTACGTTACTTCGTTACTTTGTATGGAAAGTAATGCGTTACGTTACTTTTGCGTTACTTTCGCATTACTTTTTAAATATGAGCAGGGCTTGATTGTTTTTAATATAAGAAGTTCTATTTATAGCAAATATAAAAGCCCTTTCACACCAAAAAGTGTAATGAATAAACCTCAGGCTGAAGCAAAAGTAAATTCACGTCTGTACAGTAGAACACAGGAGAAGAAACACTCTTCAGCAATAAAAAAACAATGAAGCACAATTGTTAGTTTCTCTAAAGTAATTTTTGCTTATTAGTATGTTTGAACTGGATCATCAAAGGTCAGCAGCAAAGACAATGGGATTAGATACATTTGTGTTATTTAACATATTTAATTATTGCAGGTTTGCGTCATATTCTGAGTTTGCATTTCACTGTTTTAATTCATTTTGATTAGTACTAAATCTGTTTTTTTGCGAGTGGGATGAATTCATGCACATTCACATTTAGTCTAGAACTACAGTAACATCATGTAAATGGAAAAACAAAGTAACTGGCATTACTTTTTTTAAAAAGTAACTCAGATATTTTCTTGTAAATTAAAAAAGTAATGCGTTACTTTACTAGTTACTTGAAAAACTAGTTACTTGGAAAAAGTAATCTGATTACGTAACTCGTGTTACTTGTAATGCGTTACCCCCAACACTGCTAATTAATATTTATGCAATAATTATGATACATTTTCTTCCCACTGAAAATTATACAAAAAAACAATTCTTAGATTTTTATTAGGGCTGTCAGTCGATTAAAGACATTTAAAAGTAAATCGAATCTGAGTACATTTTGCAATTAATTTCAAACCAAAGGAGCATGAAAAGAAAAAGCTATTTTACCAAATTCTGAGTATACCCTTGGGACTTTTAGCTGAGTTTTTGTTTGGGTTGCTTATAATGTGCATAACCATCTTCCCAAACTTGCCATGAGAAGTGCTTATAATCCAGCTGTTGTCAATTAATCAATCAATCAATCAATCAATCAATCAATCAGTCAGTCAATAAATACAAAAAGAAAAGGTTTAAGGGCTCCCTGTAATTTTAAAATAAAATAATAATTATTTTATATAATAAATAGAATATTATAATACATATACATATATTAATTAGGGCTGTCAGTCGATTAAATTTTTTTATCTAATTAATTACATGATGTGTCGATTAATTAATCTGATTAATCTCAAATTAAATTTGGCTGTGAAAATACCCACACAAAATATTGTGTTAAATGAGAAAGTATCGAGTAGACATTACGAAGAGTAGCTTTAGAAATAAATATTTTATTTGATTCAACATAAAATTTATTACACATAAATGTTTAGCCTACAGCGACCTAAACTATGGAACATGAAATAAGATACTTTGTATTTACATACAAAATACATCTCTGTATTTTTTGTTCATGTAATGAAAGTCATTGGTGACATAGTGTGTGTGTGTGTGTGT
>NW_015548215.1:445079-446929 GCF_001515605.1 Sinocyclocheilus anshuiensis | reverse complement strand
ATGCCGACATACTTAAATTTTTTGGGGTGAACTATCTCTTTAAATCTTTTCCCCCTTTTTAAACTAATACTGCCAGCAGGTGGCGGTAAATGTCTTTATGAGTCATTCATTCGATTCGTTCAAATGGCTGATTCATTCAGGAATTAAGTAAACGGCTCTCACTATGAATGAGTCTTTGAATCATTGGTTCACACGATTCGTTCAAAACGAGGATTCATTCATAAACTAAACACCGCGGTGCTGCTCGGAGACGCACATATGGCTTTATAGGTAATATTTTCGTTGGCAAAATTGAGCAAAAACAGACAATATTGTGTTTAAAATATAACACAATATTAACTTCTTATTTACTGAAGTGTTGTATAAAATTACATTTGCACTGCCAAAAACAGCACTCATTCATTTCGCGAATTATGAACCTTAATGAATCTATGACCAGGCGAAATGCGAAAACAAGAGATAGCTGTTCCAATAAGTTTATTGATAATAATAATTTGTTTTGGCTTAATTATGAATGATGTGAAAAGCTGAAGTTATGTGCGATAAGATTTGTTAATGCAACTTTCTCGCTTTACCTTTGTAAAAGCAAACAGTTCAAGTCAAATAATAATGTCTATATAAACCTAAGCATGTGTCTTAATGAAACAATATTTTCACATTTTCTGAAGGAAATATGAGTGGTTGCTAGGGTGTTGCTATGCAGTTGTTGCTAGGGTGTTCCGGATGGTTTCTAGGGCGTTGCTCAACCATTTTTTTTCATATTTTTAGATACTTTAGATTTTTTCATATCAGTTTTCAGCTTTCTTGTACTTATGTATTTTTTTCACATGAGCTACTTGAGTAATTTTCCATGAAGTAATATTTTCTTTTACTCAAGTATGATGATTGGATACTTTTCAACAACAATGAGTTTTATTGGGAATTGCACTTTTGAGTGCAATACAATAATATTATCAATATTATTATTGGTTTCTGTCCTTGAATGTTCAACTTCACTTTGCAATAATTTATTTCCTTCATGAAATGCAAATAAAGTTTCTATATTTTCACTTGTCACATCTCGTAGTTTAACTCTACTAATGTGATCATTGTCTCAAAAGTGCATGAACCTCGTGATCATCTGAGCTGCAGATCTATATTTTGTGTTGTTTGTGTAGGTTTTGCTGCCATCTTCTGGAAACCATCTGGATGTGCAGAGATCTGACCTCACGTGAAGCTCAAGCTGGAGCTCATCAAGGAGTGTGGTCTTTTGTCACGTCATTGTTACGTCACACCTGAAAATGCACCAGATGTCACACATCATGACAGTGCCTTTATCATCAGTTATACTTATTATGTTGTTGTTTGCTAATATTTGTGAAGGACTTGTGCTGTTGTGTTGCATTTGTTGTAAACAATTAAAGGCACTATCCATTTTATTTCGCAACGCAGAGTAAGCTGTTTTCAGTGATGACAGCTTCAGTGATTTATTTTTATCAAAACGGCATCGTACGAATGACACTGGAAGCCTCACACACACATTAGAGTTACAAATGGCCACAGATGCTTTTCTAATTCTATATTACAGTTTTTCTCAATTGCTTTGGCTCAATTCTCGAATGAAACTTTTTTTTCCCGAAACAATAAGTTCAGATCTCTGAACAATTAGCTTCTTGTTCACATCAGATTGGAATTTCTTATTGATTTGAGCAAATTGCAAATGCTTTGGCACATGTGTGCAAACAGTAAGTACAATTGTCTGCAGTTTGCACAACAACTAATTGCATATGGCTTGTTGATCAAAACTGATGAGCCGATTCTCACTTAAACTGTCAAACTCTTCACAACTTCTCAATCATTTTTCATCGTGT
>NW_015548215.1:436805-444687 GCF_001515605.1 Sinocyclocheilus anshuiensis | reverse complement strand
GTTCCTTCCACCATACTCTCCATTCCTAAATCCAATAGAAGAGTTTTTTTTAGCATGGAGGTGGAAAGTATATGATCATAGACCACAAGATCAGATGTCTCTGTTGGATGCCATGAATGCTGCATGTGAGGACATCACAGCTGATCATTGCAGGGGATGGGTGCGGCATTCAAGGAGATTTTTCCCCGGTGCATGGCAATGGAAAACATCAGATGTGATGTTGATAAATCTTTGGCCTGACCAACAAGAGCGACAGTATGTCCAGCAAGAATAATTTTTGAAGTATTCAAAAGAAGTATTTTTGTGTCTTTGTGGTAACATAAGAAATATGAAATGTACAGTAATTGGACAAGCAAGATCTCACTTATATGTAATGCATTCGTACAAAAATAAATGTACTGTATAAATACAAATGTTCATATACTTTTTTTTTTCTTTTTTTTCTGTACTATTGACTCTTCTCAACAAATATCAGATTTTTTTTTATAAAACCTTCATTTCCATGGTTGACTGTCATGGTGAAAAAACAACTAAACATTTTGACCAGTGTGGCTCACACGATGACAAAAATACTTTATATTTTGGTGGCCTTGGCCAAATTACTGACACGATAACTAGGTTTTGAAGCATGAATGAAATGTTTTGGGTGAGTAACTACATTTTGCAGACATGCAATAAAGTTCTGAAGTTCCAGCAAACAGTTGTGACATTTGCACTCACAGTTTAGACAATGTTAAGATTGTTTCGAAAAATGTGCCAAAGCAATTGAGAAAAACTGTAACAGTCAGGTAAGGGTTTGTCCAGCAGGGGGCAGTGACAGCTGCTGAACTCACTGGACTCTTCTCTCTCAGTTTTATTGTGTTTCAGTGCTTCGCAGCCCTGAGAGAAATACTCTGTTATGACTGCTCAGCTAATGGAGACTAAACAGCAAGCGCTGAGACACACGATGCACATTTACAGGAAGTGTTTGCATGCGCAGTACTTTACATTCTGAAGAAAACAGTCTCTAATGAATGATAAACGTCCTACGCTGACATCTGTGCCCCGTCCATTACAGTGTGCTATAAAAGCATAATGCTTTTTGTTTAGGATCTGAGTGTAATTATGGCGTGGAGTTGATTTCCCCTCAGAATGAAGTTCAGCACTGGCTCCTCTCCATGTTATTAGATGAACACTGAACTGTTTTGGCCCGTTTATCATCATCAGGCCGGCCTCAGTCTGGCTTCAGCTAAAATCTCCAGACTCTGAGGGCACAGACGCTCTGACGCAGCTGAAGCTCGTTTGCAGGCGTTTTGGCCGCTGTGTTCATCTTCATCAAGACCTGCTTCTGTTGCCCATCTGGCTGCACCCGTCTGATCTATCTATCTATCTGTCTATCTGTCTGTCTATCTGTCTATCTATCTGTCTATCTGTCTATCTATCTGTCTATCTATCTATCTATCTATCTGTCTATCTGTCTGTCTGTCTGTCTGTCTATCTATCTGTCTATCTGTCTATCTATCTATCATCTATCTGTCTGTCTATCTATCCATCTATCTATCTATCTATCTATCTATCTATCTATCTATCTATCCATCCATCCATCCATCCATCCATCCATCTATCTATCCGTCCATCCATACATCATCTATCCATCTGTCCGTCCGTCCATCTGTCTGTCTGTCTGTCTATCTATCTATCTATCTATCTATCTATCTATCTATCTATCTATCGTTCTCTAGTATTATTTCTCTGTAGTTGTATTGTGGAGCAGGCTGTGAGTGTTTGGGATGTTGTTGTGTTGTGCTGTGGTTCCTCTATGTTCCTCTATATTTATTCCCGTCTGCTGTTTTCGGCCCCTGACCGCTGTGGCTGGTGTGTAACTGCATTAGTAGCTCCTCTGCCACGCTCTCATTCCACACACATTACAAATGGCATCTTTATAGTGTGTAATAGCGTGTTTCCTCCCCATCGATTCATCATCCTCAGCCACTTCATCTCCCATTCTATCTCCCTTTACTCTCACGCTCTCGCGCTGCTGCAGAGGAACTCGATGAAGAAATTATAGCTGAGATATTAAACTGTCTCTGGTGAGCACTCGCGTCTACCCGACAGGACTTACAAATCACACTGAAAGAGCTGAATGAAATAGCAGAAATTTTACAGATCCTGACAAAATGTGAAAAGAACTGCTCAAAACGAAGTTGCTCATTCTCAGTTAGTTAGTAACCATATTTAACTCTATTCAGTTATTTTACATTAAGGTTCAGTCAGTGAGGAATGAGGAAACCATTTTGTAAAGTCACATGTTTTTTCTCATTGAATGTCCATTTTGACTTGGAAATGCATCACATTTTGAGAGTAAAATGGTTTGTGAAGTGGTTTTCATGAATTTATGTGCATAACATTATTAAATCAATGTCATTAACCTTGTAAATATGCAAATAAGAACATTTTTTCTTTAATTTTACTAATGTACAGGATTAAATAGGGTAAATACTGTATGTGTGAGTAATACAGTCAGTTAAGTTATTAAACATGAACTTCTGAACTTTGTCTGCGAATTATTTTCTCATGTCAACACAGTGAGCCTGCTTGTATTACAAAGAATTTCAAGAAGAAGGTCAAGCATTCAGAGTATATTTATATGTCAGCTTTGCTCAGTGAGGTCAGGTTTAGGGCTAAATCCAGACTAAAGGTCAAAGGTCACAATTTGCATAATTTTCAACCGTTACTGCAGGTCTTTAATGTATATGGAGCAGTAAATGCACATTACATTTGGAAATGTTTAATTTACAATTAATAAAAGACTTCATAAAGCAGAAATGTTGCTGTTATATGTTAGCCTAACATACAGTAATGATTAAATATTCTATACAGCAAAGATTGCACGACCAGCCTTCAACATGAAACGCCGACAACTTCTTTCATCGTTATTATCATGCCGTTCCTGATGGTTATTTATATTCTGAAAGCTGAAGAGCGTCTCAAAAACCCAAACGAGCCCGATATATATATATTGTATATTTACACACACGTGTGTTTGTGATTGAAATGCACTGTAAGGCTTTTCTGTGTTTAATCCTCAAACGTCATTATGTAATTTGTTAAATAAATGAACCCTGTGAGAATAAAGCTATGAAAGCCAGTCTGAAATACACTTATGTTTGATGACGTTAATGACGGATCATCAGCATGGTTTGCATCTTAAGAGATTTCTGCTTGAAATAAACCCAACTACTGAACAGTGTTTAGTATCATTGATATACTATTACAGTTTTTGTCAGTGTTTCGAATTACATTTACAATACTTTTTCACTTTAATTTTAAAGTTTTACTAGTTTTATGTTTTTGTCATTTTTATTAGTTTTTTTTGTATATGTATACATAGTTTTTATTCATATTCTGAGCTTTTATTTGTATTTTCCATTTTAAGTTTTAGTAAGTTTGTTGTGTTTTTATAAATATTTCTATGTAGTTTCTATTTATATTCCGAACTAGTTTTTAATTTTAATTGTAGTTAGTTTTAGTCATTTTGTTGTGTGTTTTTGTCATTTTTATTGATTTTTTTAAATTAACAATTGTATATAGTTTCTAGTAATATTTTGAATTCGTTTTTATTTTTGTATTTTCAATTTTAATTTTAAAGTTTTAGTAATTTTCTTGTGGTTTGTCATTTTTTTAAAATAAATATTTCTATAGTTTCTATTAGTATTTTGAATTAGTTTTTATTTTGTATTTTCCATTTGCATTTTAATTTTAGCTAATGTTTTAGTAAAAACATTTTTTATTATTATTATTATTTTTTATTTTTTTAATATGTCTACAGGTATATATATTTTTTAATTAATTGTTATTTTACATTTTTATTTTTACTAAATTAATATAAATGTTGCCTTGGCAACTAGCTGAAATAAAATAAGTTTACTTTTTTATATTTTATTTTATTTCAGATAACACTTAATGGTTTGAGTGTGAGTTTGAGTTTACTATAATAACCCCGCTACTGAAGCGGATGCATGGCTCTAAAGCACTGATGTCCATCTCTGTGCATTTCTATTCAGGGTGGAATTTTTGCAGATTTCTGATTATTTGGCGACGGGCCGCGAGATGCCGAGAGCCTCCGACAGATGTCCCACAAATGCTACTTAATACTGAACCACGACTCCATTCAGAAGCCTTTAATCCACATCTGTGGCTATTTAATACAGTGAGAACTGATGAGTAAAGTTACAGGCTTTCACTGAACTTTAGCTGTAAATAACATATAAGTTTCACTGGTTCTGACAAACTCTTTGAGTGTTTGTATGCGTGAAATGAAGCTCAGAATAGAAACAAATTCCATTCATAAAGTGCTCGAGCAGGTCAGTGTCCGTCGGGGGATTTGATCTATAAATTTATATTTATATTTATATTTATATTTATATTTATTTATTTTAATTTAATTTTTTTTGCTAAAATGCCCGGCACACAAAAAATATTTTGGCCTAAATGTAGAATTTATGTATTTGAATTGCACATAAATTTCCATTAATTCGGATGCCACAACATAAACAAATGTAATGTGATGCATATTTGTCAGTCATACATCACTGAAACAGACAAATCATGACAGTTTATTATTTGCTTTTATTTAAATAAACATATTTTCAAAATGCATTTATTCGAATAGCTTAAAATCAGCCTTTAATCTGTTCATTGCAAAAACTATTCAATTAAAAACATGGTTAAATATGGCTAGCTGTGAAACAAGCAATATTCAGTTAGTTAATCAGTTAGCAATCTGGATTTATTAATGATAAATATATTAAACCATTTATTGTGCATCTAAAACGCATTGAGTTTATTTGCACTATTACAGAAATCTGACCCGTTTCAGTGATGTATGTCTGATAAATATGATCAGATTAAGTTTATTAGTTAGTTTGATATTTCTATATAGTTTCTATTAATATTTTGAATTATGTTTCTAACTTCGTATTTTCCATTTGAATTTTAGTTAATGTTTTAGTAATTTTTTTTAATTAGTTTTTTGTTTTTTAAATATGTCCACATGTATATCATTTTTATTAATTTTTATTTATTCGTTTTATTTTTACTAAATTTAAATAAATTTTGCCTTGGCATCTAGTTGAAATAAAATATGTTTACTTTTTTATATTTTATTTTATTTCAGATAACACTTAATGGTTTGAGTGTGAGTTTGAGTTTACTATAATAACCCCGCTACTGAGACGTCTGGAGAAACTGGCCTGCCATCCGCTGGACAAAGGTCTGCACATCAGACACAATCCTCTGCTGAAACCCATCAAAGAGGTTCTGGACGGAGACCTGCAGGCGCTCTACAGCTATCTGAAGGCCACGTGAAGCACTTGAAATCAGCCCAGGGCTTGCTTACCGTCTCTGAGAGATGCAGCTTTGATACTGAACTTCAGCACAGTGTCTCTGAGGATATAAGAACTGTATTATTTTTATTCCGGCTGCTTTCAGAGTTCATACGCCTGCAGGTTTTATATTCACAAAGGCTAGAATAGTATTGAAAACCATTACTGTGCATCTAAAACGCATTGAGTTTATTTGCACTATTACAGAAATCTGACCCGTTTCAGTGATGTATGTCTGATAAATATGATCAGATTAAGTTTATTAGTTAGTTTGTTAAAACAGTGTAATCCAAATGCATAGAAGTTTATATTCAATTCAAATACATTGTGCTGCAATCTTTGCCATATAAAATATTTAAGTCTTAAAATGAGTGAGAGCAATAAAAAACACAATAGAGCTATAAAATAATTCAGTGTTTCAAGTACGCTGTAAAAATGATTTTTTTCAAAGTTGTAAATAAATAAATGATTGGAGTGTTTTACAAGAAAACTTCTACTTCAAAAACTTCACATTTAATTTGATGTGTTTGTAGAATTTATTAGTTTTCTGAGTAAAATGTAAAACAAATGTAGTGAGTGAATTAAAAATAAATTATTTAATTTAATTCACTATTATTTAAAAATAGACAAAACCACATTATTACACTGTAAAAAAAAAAAAAAAAAAATTGTAAATAAATTATTGGAGTATATGTTTTTCAAGAAAATACAATTTCTGTCTATCTACTTTAAAATTTCACGTGTTACTTGCCGTTTCTTTGTAATTGCAAAAAATGATGTGATTAATAAGTCACGAGAACATGTTTTTTTTTCATTATTTAAACTTAATCATAATAGTTTAACCAGTTTCAACTAGTTATACGAGATAAAACGTGTAGAGCCACTTTGATTTAACTTAAAAAAAGAATTAAGGCAGCAAATGATTTTTCAGTGATTTGTGCAATTTACTATTAATTCCTAAATGGAAATAAGTTCAAAGTAAGTGCACTATATACTAGAAGTTATGAACACAGCCTCAGTTCAGTACGAACTCTGTTTACAACTCAATAAATGCTGACAAGTAATAAACACGGGTTTGTTGAAGAAATCATATAAGTGATTAACTACAGCATACGCTGTAGATTTATGTGCGTTGTGATGTGAACACAAGCCAGTTATTTTCTTGTTAAGGATCTACTGAATCATTTCTTGTGTGTGTGTGTGTGTGTGTGTGTTGTGTAGCGAGTCAAGAGTTGTGTGGTTAATCCAGACCTTGGTTGTAAATCACAGCAGCAGCGTCTCTGAGCCAGTGAAGGTCAGTCCTATTGAATCAGGAGTCTGAGTATTGAGATGAGTTCAAGGCTCACAGAAGCAGTGAAATAAAAGAACACAGACTGTTAAACAAGCACTCGATTCCTCTGGCTTTGACACGCTGATCTCTGTTTCTGCAGAAAGCTCCTCCACAGAAAGGAGTGCATCTACAGACAAACACCGCATGTCTCTGACCTCAGTATTGAGCTCTGCCGGTTTGTTTATCTGCAGACTGCAGACCGACTGCTGCATTTGTGTTTTTAACAACCCAACTCAGCCTTTATTTACAGAGCACATTAAACACAGCATCAGCTGAACCCGAGTACAAATTCAGTCAACATAACTCGACAGTGCAAACTTCTATAAGTGCCAGTGCAGAGATCAGAACAGACCAATCTCATACCTATTCCTAATGTTTCTAAAGCTAAAGAATAAAACTAACTTTTCAGAGATTTAAAAAATTCTAGAATTTCATAATTACAAAAACATTGCAAGTAAGACATTGCATAAAATGTGAAATTTTCAAGTAGAAAATTTAAATAGTATTTTCTTGCTCCAATATTTCGTTTATATACAGTATATCATTATAGACTCAATGCTGTTGGTGAAGCTCTAGCGCCTCCTGTCTCTGAAAGCCCAGCAGTGCAGCATGTGACTATTACTGGAAAAACTAAAAAAAATCATTATTCAGTAGAAACAACAAGAAATAAAAAATGCATGTGTATATATAAGATGATATCAGTCTCTTTTTTGCTGTCTGTTGTACGGCATTAACCATTAACCCTGTAAAGCCTGACATTTGATTCTTTTTTTTATTGAAACACACACATCCAATCTTTTACATTTTTAACACACTCTGTTAGCTTAGATAATTTAGAAGTTTCATCTGGTCTTGTTGAGATATATAGTTGAGTTGGGGCCTGAAACCTGACTGAAATTCTTCATAGAGATCATTTTTTTTGCAGGAAGGAGCACAGTTGAGCAGACACCACTTTTTCTAACATTTTAGACATAAAAGGAAGATTTGAAATGGGCCTGTAATTTGCCAGTTCACTAGGATCTAGTTGTGGTTTCTTATATATTGTGGATATAGTGAGAATATGGAGAAAACTATAATAATTTGCTGCAGATGCTGATATTTATATGGTGAATTCTGATCTAAATCAGTGAGATCTTTATAACAGTAGAGCAGATACTGACATAAAATGCTATAAATATCAGTGGTCGCT
>NW_015548215.1:428092-435920 GCF_001515605.1 Sinocyclocheilus anshuiensis | reverse complement strand
TTTGAGACTCTAAAACATGATTGATGGAGAATCAAGTAAAGCTGAGCTGCTTCAGTCCAGTAAGTGTTCATCTGGAGATATTACTGCAGTTATTCTGACGCTTACTTGAGAAAAACCAGTCAAGATTTGACACGAGAAGCTCCAGCTGAAGCTGGACGTTTGTAAAGAGCTTTTTATTTTTTGATCATTCTAATCATGTTGACCATTTAAAGCCTTAGAAAATTCACATCTCAAATATGATACAGTAGATACCTGATTGCATTTATTATATTACCCAGCAGAAACATAGAATTGAGCTCCTTTTGTAAAACCAAAGAATGTTTTGAAAACCCTCAGTGAGAAACAGTTTGAGCCACATGCTTTATCATTAAAGCCCATTTGATATTTCTGCTCATATACCTCCATTTATTATCCATATGAGAAAATATACTAAAACGGCCTTGAAGTGTAATGATTCTTGCTGCTCTATAACGCCGAACCTGCACTCTTGATCCTCGAGAAACATTACACTTCAAAGTTCATTTCTGAAAAAATATTTCTCGCAGTATCGTTGATTGGTGAAGAAATATTCTGTTCATCGTGAAGGTTGTGGTTTTCATCAGACACTTCAGGATGGATGGAGTTCCTGAGGATCTCTAACAATAATTTGTAATTAAACATGTAAGACGTTTTCAGAAAAATTAAATGTCAATGCTGATGTGATTAATTGATTCCTATTTATTAAATGCATTGGAATAAATGACATGAATCATGAATTCTATGATGGAGTTTATCTGAAGATCCAGTCAAAGATCTCGACATCAATCAGAGCTCCATAATGAGGTGATGCATCTGCGTCTGTATCAGTAAATCATGCATTCACAGCCTGTAAAATCACTCGTTCTGCATCCAGACACTCTGCTCTCGGCGTTAGTGTTTGTGTTGTTGAGTTTTGGCATTATTTCATCAGAAATAAGAAGAAGAGCATTGCAATAGTCCAGCCTAGAAATGACAAAAGCCTGGACGAAAAGCTGTGTTGCACGCTCTGTTAGAAAGGGTCAGATCTTCCTGATGTTGTGTAGTGCGAACCTGCATGATCGCCTCGTGGTACCATCACAGAGAGGCTCAAAATCACTTTCCAGAACATTCTCGTTCACCATTCCTGGCTGGTGGAACGATCTTCCCACCCCTATCCGGAATGCTGAATCCCTGACAATTTTCAAGCGACAGCTGAAAACTCATCTCTTTCGAAGCTACTTGACTTCATCATCATCATTATAAAAAAAAAAAAAAAAAATCTCTCTTTATTTATTCCTTCTCTTTCTAGCTTGTACTTATTTGAACAATGTCTAGAAACTTGGTATTACAAGCACTTCCTGTATCTGTTTGCCTCTTTAAGAAGAATCGCTTTATGTATCCCCAAATTGTAAGTCGCTTTGGATAAAAGCGTCTGCAAAATGACTAAATGTAAATGTGCATGATCGTGCTGTTTTTGCAATGTGATCTTTAAAGGTCAGCTGATCATCAAGAATTACCCCATGATTCCTGGCTGAACTCTATGGGATAATCGTTGAGGAGCTCAGTTGGATGGTAAACTGGTGCTGGACTGATGGGGAGGCTGGGAAGATGAGAAACTCAGTCTTTTTCCAGGTTGAGCTGCAGGTGATGTTCTTTCATCCATACTGAGATGTCCGTCAGGCAGTCTGAGATTCGAGCAGGTACCGTCGGATCATCTGGTTGAAATGAGAGATAGCGCTGTGTGTCATCAGCATAGCAATGGTAGGAAAAACCATGCACCTGAATGATGGGTCCCAGTGATGTAGTGTATATAGAGAAGAGGAGGGGTCCAAGAACTGATCCCTGAGGAACCCCAGTGACCAGTTGATGTGATTTGGATACCTCTCCTCCCCAAGACACCCTGAAGGACCTACCTGTGAGGTGAGACTCGAACCAGTGGACTGCAATTCTGATGATGCCCTGCGATGAGAGGGTGGACAGAAGGATTTGATGATTAACAGTGTCGAACGTGTGTGTGTGTGAGAGAGAGTGTGTGTGTGTGTGTGTATGTGTGTGTGTGAGAGAGAGTGTGTGTGTGTGTGTGTGTGTGTGATATAACATGTGTCTCCTGAAGAGTTTAAGAAGAGATCTCATCAAGGTTTCAAATTGTTCTCAGGTTTGCCAAGATAAAAGTCAATGCAATCAAAATATGATCCACATTTCTCATCAAATGATCTGAGCTGCTATCCTCATTCTTTATTACTACTGAATGACAGCGATTGACTCATCTGTGTCTGTTTTTAATTCTCCTAAGGAATTTTACATTGATTTGGGACGACTTGCATTCATTGTATATATGTAACAAAGTGTGTGTGTGTGTGTTCTCTTGGCAGACACTATGAGAAACGTCTGAGACAGATGTAATGTTATGTAATGAAACACAAACTGAGTGATGAAAGAGCAACACAGAGCGATAAGATCTTTGTTCAGAGCTCGTGGTCCTCCTCCATCAGCACAGACGTCCTGTGGCGCATCGCCTCACACACACACACACACTGACTGACATGCTCAAACCTGTCTGGCTCCTGCAGGAATTCATGCGCTGCTGGGTTACAAACACCTCAGTGTGAAGCGCTTCAGGCCCGGACACATTCAGCGGCGTCTCTTATCGGACCCGAGCGCTGAAGGTGAGGCCGGGACTGTGCAGTTACCCTGCTTTACACTGCAGTCCATCCGATGCAACTGTTGCATTAATTGCACTGGACGATGACAGTGTAACTAATGAGGTGTGAGTGCATATGTGTGTGTGCTTCTCTAGATAACACGGCCTGAGCTCACTATGAAAGCATGCAGGCAGATTTCAGACTGGTTGGTTTGTTTGCGTGCAGGACAGAGATGCTTTTGGCTCGACTCTTTTTCCAATTTCCTCATCTCGTTCTTCTTGGATGCTGATTAAACTAGTTTGTCTTTGTCAAGGCTCGTTCTGGATTTTGGACACAGGAGACTTGGAGCTGCTCGCCTTTTGCTGCAGGAACCCACATCACTGTTCTAAGCACACTTTGCCAACGTGCACATGAAGTGATGAAAACATTATTTCTGAATGCTCTCTCAACGCTCAAAACATCCAGTTTTTAAAAACATTTTTTCTCGGTTATGTGAATGTTAAGGAAACGTTTCATTCTATCATCTTTACAAACACTCTATGAGAACATTACTTTTAAATGTTCTCTGAACATTCTAAAACAACTAGTAACATTTAAAAGTGTTTTGAAACAAACATTCCATGAATGATGTTTAAATAATGTTTTTGTACTCACGTTTTCAGAACATTATTAAAGACCAGTTCTGAGAACGTTCTCTGTTAGCTGGGAAAGAAACACAGATGCAGTCATTTGAAAAGTATTGATTTGAAACAACTTGTCATCAGGTTAACAGTTCATCCGGCCTCAAACAATCTCCTTCACACCGTCTCTTCACTCCTGAAAATAACATTTCTAGAAGGTCGCAGCGATGCAATAGAAGAGCCATTTTTGTTTCCTCAAAGAAGCTTTCATCGATCAGTTCTTAAAAGAACCATGATTTTCTTTTATTATTATTATTATTATTATTATAAAGCACCCTTTGATCAATGGAAATATTCCATGGATGCTAAAAGTTTTTCATGGAACCCTTAAGAGTGTATTGAAACAGTTAGTTTGAGCAAAGAGCTTGTGTTTGTGTTGCTGATTGGACAATAATCTTTTATGCATCCATAAGTGTGCGATGATGTCATCAACATTTTTGTTCTGTCTCTTCCCTAGATATGCATTGTAAATGTCTATGTGTTCATTAGCAACGCACTAGCATTCAGACATGAACTGAGTGAATCTGCTGGACTCCAGTGAGGATCTGCCCTCTAGTGGTGAACACATGTCTCTGTGGGAAACTCAATCATGCTGGAGTTATTATAATCATATGACAGAACCAATATGTCAAAGTATGAAAAACAAATGACTGACTCAACAGTGTTGTGCAACATTCAGAGAGGTCCTCCTCCCAAATCTGTCTATGAATGTGCAGAGTTGATCCTAACAACTTTGTTTGTATGGTTAAAAGTCATTCTTTAAATTTCAGTTCCTTACTTCTACTTCAGTTCACATCTGCCTCCTGTTTTACCTCAATTCAAACTCAGGAACTGAATTGAAATTTAAAAGGTATTTTGATCAATAACCCTGATACAAAGTTATTAACTAAAACCATAAAAAAGGTTATCTGAAACAATATAATATAATATAATATATAATAAAATATCACATCATATCATATAGAAGTGCAAACATATACTTATTTTTATTTCAGCACTATCTATCTATCTATCTATATACCTATCTATCTATCGTTCTATCTATCATTCTATCGTTCTATCTATCGTTCTATCGTTCTATCTAAACTAATGAAAATGACACAACAACAAAATTAATAAAATTTTAACCAAAATTAAAGTGAAAAGTGTAAATATAAAAATTACATTTAATTCTAAATATTAATAAAAAATAAAATAGTGCAGTATATCAATAATACTAAAATGCCCTGATGAAGAAGACGTTTTATTTTATTATATTCAGACTTTATTTCAGTCATGTCATGATACATAATCAATACGTGCATTTTGGGGTTATTAGCAATTAAAATATATAATAATATATAGCAAACAATGAGCTGTGTGAGCATTTGCAATTCTGAAACATTACGTCATGTTTTTGTATATTGTCACTCCCGGCCCAGAGCAGTTCAGATGAAGAGTGTGATCATGAGCCGCTTCTCTGTGAGTGAACGTACAACACCAGGAACGCTTTATACACGGCAGGCATTGATTTCCCATGAGCCCTTTCTCTGATTGTCCTTTGTACTCCTGACTGACATGAATGAAATCAATCGATATAAAATCCTGGTAAAGCATCACATCTTGAACTTCCTCTGGTGAGGGGAACAAAAAGAGCTCTTAATTGAATATCTGTGAACCTGATCAAAACATCTGCGTTTCTGAACGCAATCCTAAACCGTGTGTTTGGAAATGAAAATCGCTCATTTTGAAAAGAAAAATGCTTTTTGAGTAGCACAGAGTCCTTCATTTCTCTATACGTTCAATCAGGCTTGATATGGCCCTTCGTTTTATCCATGAATAGATGTGAGGGAGGTTTTCTCTTCTGCACAACAGCCTTGAGCAACTTCTGCTTCATACGTACAGAAATAATGTAATAATCAGCTGCAGGTTTCCTGCTGTATTTCCACAATGTGCTGTAAAATACATTTCAAAGAGCCTGTTAAAATCAAGCACATCTGGCAAACTGACACACTGGAAAAACATGAAGTATATATATATATATATGTACTGTTTTAATATGAAGGATTATGCATTGCATTTTGTTGTGGTTTAGGGTTAAAGAAAATGTCATGAAAGTTAACAGAAAATGTCCTGGAAGAAAAAAAAAAAGTTTTTATTTTTATGTTTTACTAGAAACGTTTTTCAGTCTTTTTACTTCAAAATTTCACATTCAGTTCAGTGTTGCTCGCTGTTTCTTTGTAATTAATTATGAAAATAAGCAAGTGCTTTCAGATTTTTACTCGAAACTAAACATTATCTGAAATAAAATTAGAATATAAATGTAACATGAATATACATATATATATTATATAAAATGTATAATATAATATAAATAAATTAAAATATTTTTATTTCAGCATTTCCCATTTTTTTGTAATTTAACTAAATTAGCTAAATTAATAAAACTAATAAATAAAAATGAATAAAAACTATATATGCATATTAAAAAATGAAAACGAATAAAAATGACAAAAACAACAAAATTATTCAAATTTAATACCCTAATACTTTCAGATTTGTTTTTTATTTATTTATTTTTTTTACAGATTTTTATATATATACTGTAATATTTTTGAAGTTGTAAGTAAAACACTGATCACTGGAGTATGTTTTACAAGAAAACACTGTTTCAGGATTTCTACATAATTCTAAATAATCTGTACTCATGCTCTTTGTTCGCGTGGAAACATGATGATGATGAAGGTATGTTGTAATCAGAGACATTTAGATGTATATCAGTTTCTCTCACTTCCTTATATTTCCCTAAAAGCATCTGTGAAACATCAGTGTGAGACAAACAGTTCAGTCGAGTTGAGTTTAAGTGTATTTGAGTCGTGACATTGTTAAGGAAACGCTGTGACGTTATCTATCAAACGTAACGATATATCTGACTGCTCCTGTTGCTTTAGCACTTCAGTGAGCCGATATCATCGACAAGAACTATGTTCACAAACATCAGCGTTTGCTCAGAACGTGTCCCTCCTCTTAAACGCACACAAAGGAGGGCAGTTGTTTTGGACCGAGTCTGAGTTTGAGGAAATTCAATCACCGTGCCAGCTTTAAATTTAATAAGCTTGTTTAACAGAGAACCTTCCCAAACTGAGGCTGGAGACCCGCCGTGTTTGTTTGCTTCAGCTCAAGGTCTCGGTCTGAATATGAGCGGTGCGTTTGTTCTGAATGAAACTCTACATGTTTGCAGACACTTCTCCTCTAAATATAGAGGCATTTATGAGGTTCTACTCTCCAGATCGCCAAAAGAGGCTCATTCTGAGCACATTAGTATTGTTTCAGACACATTACAGCATCAGTGTGCACTTCTGACAGCATACAGTCTCTCAAGTAATATGTGACTAATATTGAACTGTATTTAACCCTGACCTAATAGTCAGAAAAATCTCTAATAAAGATTTACATTAAAGGTGACATATTATACCCCTTTTTACAATATGTAATATAAGTCTCAGGTGTCCCCAGAATGTGTCTGTGAAGTTTCAGCTCAAAATACTCCACAGATCATTTATTATATCATTTTGAAAATGGCTATTTAAACAAAGTTACTGGGTTAATCTTTTTCATGTTTCCTTGGTTGGTAGATGCACCGGAGACCTGATTATAGCACTTAAAACCTGGAAAAGTCAGATTCTCATGATATGTCACCTTTAAGATTTTTTGCTAATTTATTTTTTTTTGGTATCATATTTGATCCAGCAGGGTTTTATCACTCATATAGTCTGATACACGGTGGAAAAAACAGCTTAATTTTATTCAGAGGCTAAAAATATGCAATTAAATAAATAAATATGATATAGTGAGAATATGGACAAAACGGCTCAATTTATTCAGAGACTCAAAACGAAGCTCCAGCTGAAGCTGGACGTTTGTACAATTACACTAAAAGAGCTTTGACTGGATAAAACACTCTAAACTTTCAATCAGACGTGCAGGAGATCGAGTGTGAAACAGGTTTAACAGCAAAGTCTGATCAGATCTGCTGCAGATTCAGACGACTCCACATAGACACTGAAACCCTGATCTGCTGCTGAGAGAGCGTGTGGTCATCAGGAACATCTGAAGGCTGAGACTCTTTCATGTCTGAATAGATGCAGCAGAAGCGATGAACGTCTCGGTCTGTGAATCTCTAACTAATCAGGAGCAGAAGAGTCTGTAATCTGCTCATGTGTGTTCACAGCATTTGGAGCTCACGCTCATCCAGAGCGATTTTTATAAAGTGCTTTAGCTTCCCGAATGAGAGTGTTGCGGTCAGCAGAAGACGAGCGTGTGACTCAGCAGGTTATGAAAGAAATGCTTCCTATACAGATACACAAACACACAAGAGATCCACCTTTATTATGACTATTTTTCATATGTTAGAATATTAGTAAAGCAAATCATTCTCTGGAATCTCAGTCTGCATCTCAGTCAGTTATTTTAGAATCGAGTCAACTATCAATTATAGTTAAAAAAAATATTTTAATTTTATTTATAAAT
>NW_015548215.1:414270-427796 GCF_001515605.1 Sinocyclocheilus anshuiensis | reverse complement strand
TATATATATATATATATATATATATTAACCCTTTCCCACACACATTTACACATTTTAGTCTTTTACATTCATGCGTTAATGAATAATTAAAATATATTTTTTATATTTTAAAATATAAAAAATTATAATTTTTAATATTTTTTTATTATTTTATTATTATCTTTGCCATCCTTTTGTCTATTTCTTTCAAATTAAGTTTGTTTTTCTATTGCTGCTGTTTTTTCCACCCTGTCATAAAAATTACAAATAAATATTTATTTGTGAAACACTTTTTTTTTTAACTATTTTATAAAAAAAAAATAGTAAAGTCATTAAAACACTAAAATAATGCAATATTAATTTTAAAGAAATTCCTGTGTACATTTTATATTTATGTACAAAACTGCATACAAATAACCTTGTCGAAATAAGACTTTATTTGCTCATCATTCGTCTAAAAATAGGAATAGAGATGATTCCATCATTTGTGTCTGAAGACAGGACAGCACTGAGCTGTAGGGGTCAGGGGTCAGGCATGCTGTGGGCCGAGGGTCTGGACCGGATGTTGAGTCCGTTAACTGCCTCGTGTTCCAGGACCAATGTTTGGATCCGATCGGAGCAGATCCTGCTCTCTTTAATCCTTATTGATTCATCACACAACAAACACAGCAGCTGAGACTACAAACAGCACACAGCTAGTTGTCCCAAGGGTCACATCATATCCAGTCAAATGTCCACGTTGTCTAACCTCTGGGGAATCTGTCCTCTAAAGAAAACTCTCATATTTGTGTTAAATCAGTAACACAATGAAAGCACACTGACATACATTTACATTCAGACGGGAGTCAAGGGCTTCTCTGGAGTATTCTGGATAGACATCAGGGCGGGGCAAGTTGTCACATGTTTTATATGTTGTAATTTTACACCTTTAATGAATTATATCTTCTTTCAAGCAGAAATAGCCTGGAACTCATTTAAATTGATACTTTGTAGACGATGACTTTTTTTTTTTTTTACTTTGTGACAATTTAATTTTTTGTAGTTAAAATTTCAGAGTTTATTTTTGAATTTAAATGGATAAAAATGTATATAAAATAAAATAAAAATGGATTTAAATAAACTGTAGCTGGAAATATGACAGCTAACAATAAAGTCTCCATAAAGATTAAAGAGATTAAACAGAATATATAATCATAATATCATAGAGATTTAAAACATTTACACTAAAACCAAACATAAAAACCAATAAACAAATTAATTTTCTCAGAGCACTGGGCTCATTTCATGCGAAATTAAACAAAGAACAAACTGCCTTGTTTTAAAGCAGAGCTTTTCAGTCTTTTAAGATAAACACAAATATGATCATCCTCACGCAAACGACCTCATCCTAAAATTTACTCTAAAGACCCAATTTATACCCAAATTGAATTGATATAAAATAAAGATTCCAGGAGGTGGTGATGACAGAAGATCCATTTTTGGTTCCCTTTCAAGGATCAGTTCTTAAAAGAACCATTTTTTAATAGTGTGAAGAATAATAGTGTAAACATTTTAATAATCTGAAGAACCTTTTTCAACTAAAGAACCTTTATTTTTAAGAGTGTATAGTGAAAAAAAAAGATATTATAAATATGTCTAAAATATTATTTGGAAATGTTTTAAGTTACATCATTATATTTTTAACTCAATGTTGTACTGTACCGTTATACTGTATTTATGTATTTATTTTAATAAAAATTATTTATTTATATCAATATATTTTTTATTTTGCTCATATTTATTTAGTTATTTATACTTAATTTAATTTAATTTTATTTTTTTTCTCTAAGTAATTTCTGACAGACCCTCTGGCGCTCCCTTGTGGACCCCAAACCTGTAAACTTTCCCACGCACGCACGCACGCACGCACGCACACACACACACACACACTGTGTCTCAGATCTGATGAGCGCAGAATCACAGCAGACTCATTTTTTGGGGGGAATATCCATATTGATTTGTAACGCTGCGTACTTGCGCATCACACCCTCACAGTTCTCGACGAACTAAACTTCGGCTCAGCTCGGCTCAGTTCGGCTCAGCTCGGCTCGCTCCAGCGCAACTGGTTTTTAGAAAGATCCCCAGTTAAACCAAAGTCTCTCTACGCGGAGAACCTGAGAACGCCACCGCGAGCACAAAACGCCCCTCTGCTTGCGTCGCGGTGACGTCACGCCCCTCCGGCGGCGGTCCTAAAGTCGGTAACGAACGGACGGACACAGTTGAACTAGTGTGAAGACGCTGACGGCTCCGGGCGCGTCGCTGCTCAGACAAACGGGAGTAATTTCGGTTGGGCGCGGAGCGCGAGAGGAGCGCGGGGTGGCGTTCGCGAGAGACTCCCGCGATGGATCGGAGACTTTTAACGGCTTTTCTCTTCTCCTCCGTTATTTTCGGGATCTCAGCCGGAGCGGTTCACAAATCCCAAGGTAAGACCATCGGTTGTTCCCAAACACGTTCGCTTAAAGTTCCTCACGCGGAGATTGTCCTCGCTCGTTCCGGCGGGCGTTGCGCATCGAATCCGTGACGAATAGCTTTCAACTTTACAAAGTAACTTTACTCGCACAGATGAGCGGCAGCGGCGCGTTTGATGTCTGACTGAGTCTGTATTCCTCAGACGCCACAACACAAACTTTCCCAAATCTACCCACAGACGAGGATCATTCGCCTTCTGCGGAGCAAAACGAGCTTCTTTCTTCTGTAACGTTACATTTCGTTTATAACAACCGCACTGTATGTCTTTTGATAAATACCGCCAAATATGTTTTTTTGATAATGTGTTGCGCTTGGTTTTTCCTCATTTTCTCCGCTAATAAAAAGCGGCACAGTGGCCATTGTAACATAGATATGTTTTTATTTTATTTATATATATATATTTTTTGTAAATGTATTATGGAATCCCAGCTAATAGGTAACGTTCTTAGAATGAATAAACATTCTTCCTGTAACGTTAATTGCTCTTTAATTATGTTCTCATCACTTATGCATTTTATTATTTTTTATGCGTTTTTTTAAATGTTGCTACTTGTATCAGAACGCTCGGATAACCAGCGTTTTTGGACGTCACTTAATTGGAACGTTTGCAAAATGTATCTATTAGCTGGGATTCTTCTTTTGACGTATACATGCGGCGGTACGTGTATATCAACCATAACGCGTTAAAACTGAATATTTTGGTTTCTTATCAGAAGCGAGCCGTTAGTTTCTGCGTTCTGTCTGTCAGTCAGTCACCGTGTTTAACTAGATAACCGACTCAAACAGAGAGAGAAAGGCATGCCTTTGTGCTATTTTTGTCTTTAGTTATTCTATAATCGTATTTCGAATGCAAAGCAGTCAAACAGATGCAGAAGAGTGTTTCGCTGCGTTTTCTCTCAGTCTTTATGAAGTTGTGTTTTGTTGATATCTGTGTTTCTTTCTTTCCTAAAGCGCGTGCAGTAAATGAGACCCATCTGTGTTTAATGAAAACCATGAAAGTCTTTGAGCAACCAGTTCCAGTTGAAGACCTCAGCTGTGCATTACATTTGTTTTTATCAATGACTTCAGTGTTAAAACGGGTCGGGTTTTGTAGATGAAGGATAAATTACACAAACGGTGACTTTTTGATGCCTTTGCATGAAATGAAACATTGCTTGTATGCATATTTAAAGAATAATGTAGTTGTTTAACCAGATACAGCTTGAGTCTCTAAACTGAATTGTTTTTGCAGATGTGTTGTAGTTTGTGTTTTGTGTCCTGATGGGGGCAGCAGTGCTCACATATGATGTGAGATTAACTCCAGATTCCTACTATCATACAAATCCCACAGAAATCCAATAAATGAGACGCCTACTGTAGATGCTTGTGTGACACATAATAAGTAGTTCTGCTGATATTAGGGGTCCAACACTTATGAAACCGTGGATTATTTTTAGGCATATTTGTATTTATTTAGTTAACTTTTCCATATATGTTTGTTCTATAAAACATTTAAAATATGCATTTATTTATTAATTATTATTATTATTTTATTTTAGTTATGATTGCATATAAAATATTTAATTGGTTACACGAGTGCTTTAAATACAAATGAAGATGCATGATAAAAAACTGAAATTCATTGGTCCAAAGGCTTGGGATCCTTATATTACACAAATAATGGAATGCAAAGATGAAATCACATGAGTGATTTTTGCTTGTTTGCATGAGTTAGTTTGAAATAGTTAATGCACAGAGCTGCTATTATATTCTCATTGATTTTTACACAGAAAAAAATGGCTAAAATCAGATGCAGGCTGTTGCTCAAGCTCCTCTCGGAGAAAGAAAGCATTGTCAGTATTCAGATTCATTGACCGTCGCCCCCAGAGCAGGATGACCATTATGGAGATTATTTTGACTGGTGACGCAGAGGATATCCTGAGCCACGCAGCCGTTAACAGCCTCTTCCGTGCATTCAGTCACATGCAGCACATTGTGTTTGATTCACATTGTTCTCGTTGGACGCTTGCATTCATCATGACGGGCATCACCTGTGTGTTTTCTGAGCTCGTTCGTCTTCCCGAGCACCGCTGCGTTCGTCAGTTTCCTTTAATTAGTCCAAATCATGTTCTTGGAGTGTTTCCAAGCCTCATGGGAGTTTGAAACTAGATCTGCGTTCTGAAGGAGTGTAGCTGATTTTGAGGGCCGAATTTGCGTTCATTTGTCATCGTCTGCCAAAAGCATTTCTGCGCCCTTGTGCAGAATTCCAGTCTACGCAAGCTGTGTAGGGCCCAGACGGAGTGAATACGGACAAAGGTGTTTCATTCATTCATAACCACCCCCACCCGGACACAGTTTTGCGTAGGGCCACCAGAAGTCTACGATCGGCACTGCTTACAATGGTGGAATGTGCATCTCAACTCTCACTTTCTCTTTCACTCACTCACTCACACACACACACACACACACACACACACACAAGGACTAAAACATGACTAGAAAGCCATCGACTCCTAACATGAATCGTTTGGGAGCCAAATGATCTTTTGTTTTAGTTGGCAAATCACAGAATTGCTCGATATATATGCACAATCATCTACGCTCATATCTGACCTATTGCAGTTGTTGAAGATCAACATAGAGATGTAGTAAGTGCTATCATTTTAAATTGATAAATTTCTCGTTTTTTCTTGACTGACTGATTCAGAGTCATTTGTTCATGAATCAGACTTCATGGGCCGTGGATCATGACTGACGAAAACATAAACAGATGCAACGAACCCTTTTCACAGATTGTGATGCATTTCAAACATTAATAATGTCATCTAGCAAATATTTATTTATTTTATAATTTAATGTCTATTTATAAAACCATACTTTGTGCTTTAATATTTATATTACTTTCTGAGTCTTTAGCAATTCATGTTTACTTTAGTGTTCCGGTTGTTGTGTTTGTCTTTCTGTTTCCTGCGTCAGCAGGAATTCATTTGAACCTTTAAAGTCAACATGAAACTCTATTTGCAACCCATTTTATTGACTAAGTGGAGGAAGCATTATTTTTCACTGGAGGAAGTGTTATTATGGATTATGGACTCTATGTATTTTAGTTAAAAACGTCTTATTGCTGGATTTGTCTCAGCTTTTGTCTTCTCCAGATGTTAACTGATGGACTGGAGTGCTGTGGATTACTTGTGGATTATTGTGATGTTTTTATCAGCTGTTTGGACTCTCATTCTGACGGCACCCATTCACTTGCAGCTCCAAATCTGTTCCCATGAAAAAACAAGCAAATCTTTAAATTTTGTTGCATTTGCAATCATTTTAGTCACAGTCTGCATATATGCGTCGGTAGTTGTTCACCTGTGTGTGTGTGTGTGTAGGATTGTTCGTTAGTGTGTAAGTTGCTGAGTAAACAGCGCTGTACTAATGAAACTCCCTCGTCCTCGGGTGGGCTACAAACAAGCATTAAAAGCTAATGAATCAGCCGCTTCCACTAACACAGGCCTGCTGTGGTGCGCAAGGTGGACAGGTGGTCTGCCAGCGGCTTCGTACCATCACGCTTCACGAACGAGCATAAATAAACAAGCGCTAGGCGATTAAGCCCTAATAATACGATGGCCGCTGTTCAGTGAAGTTAAGCCCCTTTGTTAGGTGACGTGTAGAGCTCAAAAACACAGCTAATTAATCCACAATGGGCTGGCGCTGTCCCAATTTCAAAGGCTTTTTTGGTAGCGAGGTTTGTTTGATACTCTCAGCCCGCCGTCGTGTTTTCGTGCCTCGCTCCGAGCAGGTGAGCGTTCATCTGACCACAGGCGAATATCTCCATTACTTTCAGCCTGCGTCTGCAGAGCTTTAATGGCCCTCGTTTGACTCATTAACAGTTCGCCGGGTATAGTTTAACTTCACTGCAGCACTTTTCCGTGTCTTCCTGACCTAATTATGATCAGGCCATTGTTTCTTGAAGGGTAGACGCGGCCCCAGATTTTGTGACGGGAAGTTGGCCCACTTGAGCATCGTACGGTCGCCCGAGGCGTGAGATGAAAGCCGCGCAGGAGAGCAGAAGTTTCCTCCATGTGTGTGTTTGTCTCCCACATTTGGTGACATTTTTAATTGTTGCCAAGCATCAATGCCCGGCGTTAATCCCAGAGATTTATTTACGTCGACGCTAAATAGAGGAGGCGTAAATATTTGAGCTGCACGCTAGGACCGTGTCGTGCCAAATTGTTTTTTTAATGACACTCTAATTACTTCTCACATGTTTATTGTGAACCTGGCATTCATCGAGCGGTTCTTGTTTGCTGAGTGTTTTAGTGTTCGGGTTTGTCCTTCTGTTTCCTGCTTTTGTTCCTGCGTCAGCAGGAATTCATTTGAACCTTTATAGTCAACATGAAACGCTGTTTGCAACCCGACGTATTTGTGAGTGAAACAGGATATTGATTACTGATTGCATGTTGTAAAGACTTGTTATTAATACGAAGGGTGAAAATTCTAAATTGATTGAGGGCTGTGGGCCAAAAGTAAATTTTACATTATATCCAACTATATTATATTAAAATGTTTTACATTTATTTCTTTTAATAATAAAAACATATTTTTAATGATTTTTAATCATATTTTCTCATATTATAGTTTACATTTCAATGCAAAAATAAAACAAACATTTCTAAAAACAAAAATATTAATTGGAAATGGATATATGCTTCAATGGCATGTTTTTTTTTCTCCTCTATTTTGTTCCATCCTCTCGTGATATGGCATGGTCTGCCAAATCAAAGATCATCCCAGTCCAACTTTAGTCATTTCTGGTGTAAAGTGTAAAAAATAAGGCCAGATATGAATGTGGGTTTGCTAAAACAATGCCTTAACAGCTATTTTGACCATGAGTTTATATAGTCTTAATTGGAAAGTAAATGCTTGCACTCTTAAAAATAAAGGTTCCATGAAGAACCTTTAACATCCATTAGATCTTTGCATTGGACAAAAGGTTCTTTATATTATTAACATGTTCTTTACACTAAGAAGATCATTGTTCTTTTATAGATTCTCTAAGGAAACAAAAATGGATCTTGTATGGCATCGCTGTTTCTGAAATACTCATGCCGTTTCCATCATAACCGCTCAGTCTGGTTCAAGGTAAACCAAGCTGGCTGTTTTATTTTCCTTCCTCTCTCCGCTCATGTTATTTTGACATGCACTACAACAGTAATTTTACACTACACATAACTGCTGCTCTTGAGTCCAGGCACAGTCCGGTGTAAGAGTGCAGATTTAATTGCATTAATAATCCAATCATTGAGTGCTGACATTGAACCTGCCCTTTCAGAGCGCTCGGCCACGGGAGCGCAGAAAATGCCAGAACAGTTAGAGCCAAAATGGAGGCCTTTTCCATTTTAATAATGGCACATCTGGTTTAGAGTCCCGTGCCGCTGCATGAATAACGTCTCAGTGAAACGCTCGACCGCGGCGCACGAGGAAAATCAGGCTGTGTATTCAATTCACAGCCTTCACATTGCCCTCCTCCCATTGCATCCTTAATTAGTTTTCCACAAGATGATTACAAGAACGTAACGGCTATTTTTAACTGTAAATGCTTGTTTGTGGTTATGTGCATGTTGTCTGATAGATGCCACCAGTGCAGTCCGTAGTTTCAGTCCAGGATTTTGAGGTTTGATGTATATCCAAATCAATGCAATTGTATTTTTGTGGATTGGTTGCAAGTGCATCAGTTGTTGATTGGATGTTCAAAACACTCAAAACTGTATGCAGGCGAGTGTAAGTTTGGAGAAGTCCTGCATGCATCACTAGAAAGAAGATCCAGTTATGACATTTTGATTAAACGGTACGAGCTCAAAGAATTAAGAAATTAAACATGCACAGATTAATTGTGCACAATAAAATCATGCATTTGAATTTTCGTTTCATGGAAATGCACAGGAGACTCCAGTAGAGCTTGATGTTTCGATAAGCGAAAACTCAAAGCATAGAAATGCACGGCGCATGCAGATGTTGAGTACAACAGTGCATTGTAATGAGATCAAAGCGTTTGCATTGCACAGAAGCATATTTTTAATGTTTCTCTTGCCTGAATCTATCTTTGTGGATTTTATTTTGTTTAGATGTTAGCTGTAGTGTCTCTGTAGCATCTGCGGAGAGCAGGAACAGTGAAGCACAGATGCTGCTGATGCAAGCATTCACTGTGGAGCAGCGCGCCGGAAAGGAACCCACCAAAGGGAGCCAGATCATTAATAAACATTATGCAAAATATGTATGTAATTTGTAAAATTAATATTGAACCGAAATAAAACTGCAGCATTAGTATTTCTTACTGAAGCTCCTTCTGGAGGAACTCTCGCAGCGCTGGGACGTCTTTTTAACCTTGAATTGGGTGCTTACGGCTGCTCCAGGGGCTTTGGAGGAGCAGGCAAAGGGAATTCTATACTAAAAAGACTGTTAAATGCGACCAACAACAGCTGAAAGGCAAATGCGTGTAAATATTTAATTGGGCATTATACAGTTTTTTGAGTTTAGCCCATCCTGGAGTGAGAATGAGACAGCAGGAGATAAAACCAAAAGTTTGGAGCACCAGAGGCGTTAATGTGGAATATAACCTGAATATATGTTAAATTGGAGCTGCTTCCCAGCTAGCAAAAATGTTCTAAGAACGTGTAGGTAACGTTCCCAATAAAAGTTATGAAAATGTTATTTCTTAACGTTCAAAACGTCTAGTTTTTAAAAAAATGTTTAGAAACTTTTTTTCTTAGTCATGCAAATGTTATAGGAACATTGCGTTTTATCATTTGTTCTGAAACAAGTAGTAACATTAAAAAATGTTTCAGGAAAAATGTATTTTTTTGTGCTAACGTTTTGAGAACGTTTTTATTAGAGACCAGATAATGTTGTATTTACGTTACTGGAAGAATGCTTGCTCATTAAGCTATGAAAACCTTATTTCTAAATGTTCTCTGAACGTTCAAAGCGCCCAGTTTTTTTTTTTACGTTTTAGAAACGTCTTATCTTGGTTGTACGAACGTTAAGGGAACGTTCCATTGTAGCATTTGGCTAACATTATGGGAATGTTACTTTTTAACGTTCTGAAACGAGTAGTAACATTTTAAAAACGTCCAACTAAAACATTTCAGGAAAAAAAACGCTCCATGAAAGATGTATAAATAATGTTTTTGTGCTGACGTTTTAAGCACATTATTATTAGAGACCAGATAATGTTGTATTTACGTTACTGGAAGAATGCTTGCTCATTAAGTTATGAAAACATTATTTCTAAATATACTCTGAACGTTCAAATGTCCAGTTTTTAAGATGTTTTAGAAAAAAATTATTTTCTTTGTTTTACGAACTTTAAGGGAACATTCTATGTTATCGTTTTGGAAACATTATGGGAACGTTACTTTTGAATGTTCTCTGAACGTTCTGAAACAAGTAGTAAAATGTTAGACAAACGTCCAACTGAAACGTAAAAAAACCCCAATGTATAAATAACGTTTTTGCGCAATGTTTTGAGAATAACTTTGAATGAACGTTCTATTTACGTTGTTTGTTCATTAAGTTAAGAAAACTACTTCTGAATCTTTAAAAACGTCCAGTTTTAAAAATGTTTTAGAAACGTTTTATCTTGGTTATTCGAACGTTAAGGGAACGTTCCATTTTAGCATTTGGCTAACATTATGGGAACGTTACTTTTTAACGTTCTGAAACGAGTAGTAACGTTTGTGACCTGTGCTGGCAAAATGAGTCACAATGAGCAAATTTGCAAAGTCAATTCTGAGAAAAATTGAGTTAAAGTTTTCTGAAGGTTCCAAAACAAAATCACCTGCAACGCTGCATCTTTTCCTCCAGTTCTTTTCTTAATAATAATTACTATATTAATAATCACAATATAGCTATTTTTAGTTTATCTTTATTATAAATAAGAGCAGATGCAAATAAAAACAAATAATCAAATGTAAAAATCCCTTTAGTGTGTTAATTACAAATAAATTGATCATTAAAACTACAAAAGCAGTTCAATCGAGAGCAGCGAGTGATTCCCTCTTTTCTTTTATTGTTAGATTAACATTAATGAGGTGGCCGATATTGTAATGCACGGATCTAATATAATGTTACACATCAGATGTTTTCCTCAAACGTTCACTTAAGACATAACAGGTTATGTGTGCGTAAATACTGTAACTCTGTGTATATTTATCAGGATTGCGCAGTCAGAAGCGTCTTTATGCGGCGCTTCGGATGACAGAGAAAAGGTACTCCTGTTAGAAAATGTACAAATAAAGATAATTAAAAATCTAAAATTATTATTTGGAGCATTGGGATCGCTAGACGAGGGCTTAATGAACGAATTTTTGTGAAAACCTCAAAATCGACGAATTTTTAAATAACGAGGGCTTAATGAACTAATTTTTGTGAAAACCTCAAAATCGACGAATTTTTAAATAATGTTTCACTTTTTTTTGCCTGTAGCTCAAAATTAGCCCGTGCGCATTCCCACTCGTTTTGCCAGCACGGGTCACATTTAAAAACATTTTGAGAGCATTATTACAGACCAGATAACTTTTATCAAATGTCCCATGTACGTTACTACAGGAACGCTTGTTTACAACTTGCTAGAAGTCACAAAAAGCCCTTTTGTTTGCGCATTTCCTCCGTTTTGATGGCCGTTTCAGTATTCCTGCCTACTTTTCTTGTGGCACTTGTTCCGTGTGCCTGTTTTTGGGTCATTGTCACTGTTCTCCGAGCAGGAAGGATATATGGATTTATGAAGCGCCCCGGGACATGGCCCGCTCCTTAACACCTCATATTTCATCTGCTCTTGATGGATGAAACCCTGTATGTATGTCATCCATTTATACGAGCTCAGACGAGGAGGGACGTTTTGAAGGAACTGGAGGGGAATCTCTTGTGGCGTGGGCAAAGTTAAGTGAGGTTAAGAACTCGCTTCAAAATTAGAGCAGCTGAGCATTTTAGGGACTAAATGTGTTAACAGGAGGAGAGCGAACCGCAGCGGGCGGCCTTTAAGATGATATCTTTATAAAAACGCTTCGAGTTAACCAGACGTTTCCGGCTGTGGCTCAGTGTTCAGGTGTGATATTGTACGAAGAGGAGCCCAGTAAAACCACTTCCGCAACCCATTCTACTTTCATGATGTGGCGTATTTTCAAGTGAAACGCAATACTCGAGTCAAACAGTGCAGGGTGGGAGTTGATTTTATCTTTTGGGAATCGCTGGGATGGTTAAAATCTGTCATAATTTATGTATGGCTTTCCTTCTTTCTTCTGTGCAACACAAAAGAGGATATTTTGAAGAACTCTGACAACACTGGATCCCATTGACTCTCATTGTGTGGACAAAAAACATTTCGAGTTGAATTGAATTTATTTGTAGAACGCCTGCACATTGTTTCAAAGCAGCTTTACAGAAAATCATGCTTAATCTTATGTGTTCCTGCCTCATTTAGCAGATTAGAGCTGGACAATAATATAATTAATATTTTGCGACAATACAAGCAATCAAGCTACTGAGATTCACTGTATAGTATATATCACTTTACGTGAATGTACTGTATGTATGCGGATGTATTCAACTTTATATCTAGAGCTTTGCAATAATAGAATTATATTTCTTTCCAGAATATGTTCTTTTGTTTTCCACAGAAAGGTTTGAAAGCTATGAGGGGGAGTAAATAAAGAAAGAATGGTGATTTTTCCGTTAACCATTGATAAATTAACATTAAAAGTATTTAAAATATGACTCATGATGACTTTAAAGGCTTCCCCTGCTAAGAACGCTTTGGTAACGTTCCCATTAAGTTATGAAAATGCTATTTGTAGGCCTAAATGTTCTCTGAACGTTTAAAATGTCCAGTTTTTTAAATGTTTCAAAAACGTTAAAGGAACATTCCATTTGATCATTTTGCAAACATTGTGGGAATGTTACATTTGAATGTTCTCTGAATGTTCTGAAACATAAAAAAAAAAAAAAACGTTTTTGTGCTAAAGTTTTGAGAACATTATTAACAACTAGATATTAATAGATAACATTCTTTTAATGTTACCGGAAGAACGTTTGTTCATAACTTTGAGAGAACGTTTCCTGTTATCTGGGCCATTTTAGCTCAATTTAACATCCTCTTAGTCATGCGCTTCCATGCTGTAGATTGTGTTGTGAATCTTGTAGTTTCAGAACAGACAGATTATTATATGTGAGGTTTTTTTGGATTTTCCTAGCACAGACGTTTCACTGCTCCTTCCAGTGGAGCAAAGGATTAGTTTTAGTGTTTTTCCCCCAAAGGGTTAGTCTAGCAGATCCTTTCTGTCCGCTGTCGCAGTACCATAATGCTTCAGGAGCCAGCAGCATGAAATGAGCCCCTCCACGATGATAAACGAGGCACATCTCTACTGGGGAAATCCAATAGATGCCGAATTAAGCAAATCCCTGTTTAGATCATCGAAGAGAGGAAAATCATTCTGTGTGGCGATGCTTCCAACTTCTTGCCCAAACTTCTCCTCCTAATACTCAGCGTCCCAGAGCTGAGACAAAAACCGAAGCGTATCGCACAGAAACCAGGCAACTTTGTTTGCTCGAGGAGTTGAAGATGAGCAGAAGTGACACAGAACTGGCCACGGCGGCGCAGTGGGAGGCTGTCGGTCTAAACCGAGAGCTGTCAGGTGACGAGATGCTGCAGGAACATGTGCGAGATAAAGCAGACTGAGGGTCATTTGGACAGGCAGCAGATAAGAGCCGCAGGCGCTGCATTAACAGCCACAGACCCCAAAGCTGCCTCAGAGGCCTGAACCAACACAACAGCCACTGCACTCGCTCGCTCGCTTTCACGCTCGGTCTGGAAGTGGAGACTGAGTGACCGTGTTTCTGAGATCAGCATGCATGAAGGCCAATAGGGCCTTTCGCACCGCGGGAACCTTTTCATAGTACCAGAACTAATTGTGGAGCTACCCACTTTTTGGCGTTTTCGCACCGCCGGAACTGGGTGCGATTTTAGTACCGGACTGCCTTTTTCGAGAACCAAATTAGCTCCTACTCCGGAGCAG
>NW_015548215.1:411546-414002 GCF_001515605.1 Sinocyclocheilus anshuiensis | reverse complement strand
GCAAAATTGTCCCAGTACTTTAGTACTGTACATTTAGTTCTGGAACTAAAGCGGTGCGAAAGGCCCTATTGTGAGCAATTCAGTGAGCATCATTAATGCTGTTTAGTTTGTGTGCAACCCATCTGTTTTATTCCAGCCAGAATCACATCATATACTGATTAACCTACTGGTCACAAATGTGGCGGCATTTATTTGATACAGTAAAAATGTGAAATATTATTACAATGTAAAACAGCTGTTTTCTAAGTGAATATCTATTAAACTAACAGCATTTATTTGAAATAGAAATCTTTTGTAACATTATAAATGTCTTTACTGGCACTTTTGATAATTTTAATGTGTCCTTGATGAATAAAATTACTTTCCTTCTTTAAAATTTTTCAGTAACATAACTGTTTTCAACATTGATAATAATCAGAAATGTTTCTTGAGCAGCAAATCAGCATATTAGAATGATTTCTGAAGATCATGTGACACTGAAGACTGGAGGAATGATGCTGAAAATACAGCTTTGATCACAGAAATAAATTACAGTTTAACAGATATTCACGTAGAAAACAGCTGTTTGAAATTACAATAATATTTCACATTTTTACTGTATTTTTGATCAAATAAACGAAGCCTTGGAGAGCAGAAGAGACTTCTTTCAGAAATGGGTGTTTTGTAAGACTTGCCTTAAAATGAATGAATAAGTAAACTGGGTCATTATGGGCTCGTCCAAATAAACTCCCTTTTCAGTCTTTGGCAAACTGCGTGATCCAGCCAACCTTAAAGTTGACATCAACCCCGTTTACTGCCAGAATGTGACTCATTTATACTTTGAAATGAAAAGGTCAGATGGGATTTGATTTGATTGTGAAAGTGGTCATTCCTTGGAATGTGGGTTTGATAAAACTGGGGTCCTTAAACTCAGTTTTTATCAAATTTAAGGTCATAAAAAGTCATATTAGAATAGTCTTAATGATCATTTTAAGTGGTCTTAAATTTGAAATTTCAAAATAAGAGTGCATTTCACGTTTGTTTATAATCAAAAGTCCCACATTATGCACAAAATCTTTCTTTCTTGTTGTTTTTCCCACTTTTTTAATATTGGTAGTTTGGTTACACAATAAACTGTATCTGGTATTTAATAAATTGTAAACTCTGGAAGTGAAAGAACAGTTTATTGCGTAAACAAACTATGAATAATAAAAAAAGAAAGAAAGAAACCGAAAAATATTTTGTTTGTGTTTAATGTGGAACTTTCGATTAGAAACAAGCCAGAAATACACCGGGACTTTTATTTTGAAATGTCAAATTTAAGACATATTATAACTAATACTTTTTCATACTATTTAAGACTTTTAAGAATTTAGCAATAGATTAATTTTTTTTATGGATCTTCAAATAATTATTTATTTTGGGTTTGTTTGTGTTTGTTTATGCACGTGTATTTATCATTTTTGGAGTTGTTTCTGTAGTTTAAAATTCATGTAACACAATATTTTACAGATATTATTTTGCTGTTAAATTATTGTATTTCTGGAAAGCACACTGTACATTGACCATGTAGATATTGAATAAAAATGTAAAAAAAAAAAAAGCAATAGATTTATGAATATTGACAATAATCTGGTTATTGCTTTTCTTTCAAAACATTATTATTATTATAAGTAAAATGCATTATCGGTTGACTTCTAACTCGTGTATATATATTAATATATTAGTACGTCAAATAATTTCACTACACATGTATGTATTAAACATGCCTTGAGTATTTTAAACTTTTAAGCATTTAAGCACTTATTTAGTTATATTGAGATTGAATGGGTTCTGTATCGACATAGTCTTATTTCTGTTTTATATATATATATATATATATATAAAACAGAAATAAGACTATACAAATATATACATATACATATACATATACACATATGCATATACATATATATATATATATATATATATATAGATATACATATACATGATATTGTGTATTATTATTATTATTATTTTCACTGTATATTCACAGTACATTACAGGTAATGGTATTTTTTAAAATAATAACAATAATAAAAAATAGCATTTATTAATATTAAAATTAATTGTTAACATATTTTCACTGTCAGAAATTTCCATGTATTTCAACTTAAAAACTTTTAAGTATAATCATTAAGTATAAAATAATTAATAAGAATTAAATAATAATTAAGGATAAAATTAAGTACAATCAACTTGGTTGTAAAAGTAATTTCAACTTAAATTATATTAAACCAACTTAAAAAAATCAAGTTGAATGTAATATAACCTAGATACATACACTACCGGTCAAAAGTTTGGGATCAGTAAGACTTGTAATGCTTTTTAAAGAAGTCTCTTCTGCTCATCAAGGCTGCATTTATTTGATCAGAAATACAGAAAAAAACAGTAATCTTGCAAAATGTTATTACAATATAAAATAATGGTTTCTATTT
>NW_015548215.1:398733-408853 GCF_001515605.1 Sinocyclocheilus anshuiensis | reverse complement strand
GTGTGTGTGTGAGAGAGTGAGAGTGAGAGTGAGAGTGAGAGTGAGAGTGAGTGTGTGAGAGAGTGTGTGTGTGAGAGAGTGTGTGTGTGAGTGTAAGTGAGAGTGTGTGTGTGAGTGTGTGGTGCTCGGTCTCGATTCGCTCCTTTTCACAGCTAATAATGTTCACAAGCGGTTTGTTTATGTGTGACATAGTTTGAGGCGAGGCAGCGATACAGAGGCAGATTCACGCGGGACGAGACCTTTGTGAGCGACGGTAAGCAGGAGCAGGACTTCAGAGGGTGCTGCGGGCTGGACGTGACCTTCTCTCTGCAGGAGAGCTGTGGGAATATCACTCCTCCGCCACCGCACTGGATTGTGTCTCCATCAGGGGAGACGGCGTGTCAGCGCTGACCTTTCACAGGCATTTGCCTCTGTGTGTGTGTGTGTGTGTGAGTTTTAGTGGCACGCTGTCAAACCACCTGCTGCGTGTTTCTCTGGGTCGGGACCCCTCCTCAGCTTCTGATCTTTTCATGCAGACCCTCGGGTTCCCAGCCACTCGCATGAATGTGTGCAGCTTTGCCATCAGGTTTGACAGGCGTGGAGTGATGCATGATGTCGTCTTCTGCCTTTCTCACTCACAGTTTCCAGCTTTGACGGCGATGAAGCCCAGCCAAAAGAAACAGACAAATAGCTGAGCAGATCCCATCATTTTAGAAAGGGATACCCAAAATCTCCTCTGTAAAAACTCTAATATGCCAACAAAATTAAACAATTAATTAAGTGAATAAAGCCAGGATTAACATTAATTCAAAGGAAAACAGTTTTATTTTGGCTGATTTTAAGGCAAGACATTAGAGCCAAAAGGTTTTTCATGCACTGATCAATTTTGAGATTTTGGGCTATTTGACTTTTCATAACATGTTGTTTCAGACTAGTGCAATTAAAGTGTAAATAAAATAAACTTACAGTAAAATAAATGTACAATAAGTGCAATAAAATAAACACTGAAAAGTGTATTTTGAATGTTTTATCTATTTGCGTCTGTAGATTTCAATTACAAAAGATATCATTAAAGAGTTTTTATCTCCACTTCATCAGTGCTTACATACACCAAACTTAGCAGTTTTATTCTTATCTATATTCTGAAGGTTTTTACTGAGGGGTTTGTTTATATATAATTTACACTGATTTATACATCATTTTATTTTCAAAACCATGTCGAAAATGCATATATTTAAAGGCTGTGAGTTTTATCTCCACTTCAGCAGCACTTACAAACACCAAAACTTACAGTTTTATTCCTCTCTATATTCTAAATGTTTTTACTGAGGGGTTTGTTCATATATCATTTACAGTGATTTATACAACATTTTAGTTTCTAAAACATGGGGAAAATTTAGTTTTTCTGTCTGTTGACAGTATCTTCTGATTTATGAAGTGATAAAAAGAGAAATCCAAAACCCTCTCTGGAAAAACCTTGAACTCTAATATGGCAACAAAATCAAACAAGAATTTTGAACCTGGCTTTATCCAATTAATAGATGAATTCAAAGGAAACGTTTTTTTTTCCATATTGGCATATATTTCTTTCTTTTTTTAAGCATGATGTCTTAAGGCAAAATTCTTTAATGCACTGGGCAATTTTGAGATTTTGGTCTATTTGTCCTTTTTTTATAACATGTTAGATTGTTGGAAAGAAATTGCAATAAAATAAACACTTAAAAGTGTATTTTGGATGTTTTATCTATTTGCGCCTGTAGATTTCAAATTCAGTCCATATCTTTAAAGAGTTTTTTCTCAACTTCAGCAGCACTTACATACACCAAACTTAGCAGTTTTATTCATGTCTATATTCTGAAGGATTTTACTGAGAGATTTGTTCATATATCATTCACACTGATTTATACAACATTTTATTCATAAAAACATGCTGAAAATGCATATCTTTCAAGGCTGTGAGTTTTATCTCCACTTCAGCAGCACTTACAAACACTAAAACTTACAGTTTTATTCCTCTCTATATTCTGAAGGTTTTTACTGAGGGGTTTATTGATATATCATTCTTATTTTAAGCATGTCTCTTAAAGGCGAGACACTACAGGCAAACGTTTTTTTTTCATGCACTGGGCAATTTTGAGATTTTGGGCTGTTTGGCTTGTCATAATGTGTTTCAGATTAGTGAAAAGAAAGTGCAATTAAATTAAAAAGTGTTTTTAAAAATGTTTTATCTATTTGTGTCTTTAGAGTTCAGTTATAGTAAGGATTTTTAAAGCGTTTTTATCTGTACTTCAGTAGTACTTGCATACACCAAACTTAGTGTATGTAACACAATAGAATTGTGAATTTAGAATTGTTTTATTCTATATTCTGAAGGTGTTTACTGAGGGGTTTGTTCAAATATAATTTACACTGATTTATACAACACTTTATTCCTAAAAACATGGTGAAAATGCTTTTTTTATTTTCCTGTTTTCAGTATTTTCTTAGTAAATCCAAAATCCCGTCTCTAAAAACCGTTAACTCTAATATGTCAACAAAATCAAACAAAAACCTGGCTCTACCCAAGGTTCAGATTTGTTTTGGAAATGTATGCAAATTATTACGTATTTGATTAGATAATGTCACATTTGCATATTTAAACATAACATTTAAAAAATGCAAAAAATGCTTGCAGTTCTTAATGTAATCAGTCAACTAGGGAAGTATGGTGATATTTATTAGTTAAATGTGTTGCCTTGTTCACCTGTAGTGTCTTGAATTTCTCTTCAGTTTGACTTGAAACACCCAAACACTCACAGGAACGGCCTTAGATCTTAATTAACTCTCCAGAAACACCAACCTTGGGTCCATTGCAATTTCCACAGGGATTTCTTTTGATGTATCTCTGATCGCTCCAATTATATTTGCGTCTGATGCATCGGAAAACCTTCGGTGAAAGTAGCGCCATGTGACCTGATTTCTGTGAGCTGGAACACTACACTGGAAAATAAGCAAGAGAAAACTCTTAAACACATAATCACTGGGATATTTAGAGGCTGTAAAACAAGACACCCATGTTTCAGTGTTTCTTATGTTATATCCATTAAGAGTCCTTTCAGGTTTGTTATAGTTAACTAAAATAAAAAGTAAAATGATTATTTTAAATTAGTTAGCATTTTTTCTGTTCTAACAAAAAGTAGGGTATAAAAACTAAAACCTTTTAAACTTATTAATAAAATTATTTAAAAAAAACGAATAAATATGTGTTTTTTTTAACCTTTTTATTTATATTTGAATTTTATTTTGTAATTTGTTGTATTTCTGCTGGATGCCAAGGCAACATTTCTTATTTTCATTTAATTTAACTTAACTAAAATAGCTAAAAAAAAACAACCTTTATTTAAAAAAACAAAAATGACAAAAACAACAACAAAATTGCTAAAAATGTAACTAAAATTACAATATAAATTAAAAGAATATAAAAAACTTAAACTTATTTTATTTCAGCTAGTTGTCAAGGCAGCATTTCTCATTTTCTTGTAGTTTAACTTGACCTAAAATAACAAAAAAATTACAAAAACACTCAAAATTGCTAAAAATGTAACTAGAATTAAAATATAAATTAAAAACAAATAAGATATTAATGAAAATGGAAAATATAAACTTAAAAACTAATTGAATATATTATAAAAAATTCTAACTGAAAATATAAAAATCTAAACTAATCTAAAATAATAATAAAAAATAATAGTATCTCAGTGATACTAAAATAACAACCAGTAAGAATAGGAGTCAGAGCTCAAGACACAGAGAAGTTATTTTTCTCCGAGTGGAAATAGTGTCAAACTTCGGTTCAAAAGCACGAGTGTCCTGATCCGGCAAACTTCCCCGTCTAGGGAGCTGTATCTGTGTTTCACTGGGCCTCACATTAAGATTTGTTGCTGAATGCTAAATGAGAAGCTTAGGGCTGTCAAACGCCTGCTACTTCAATTTAAGTTCATTTAGTCTGAGCTGTTAATAATGAATGAACAAGCTGAAGTCAATTGTGCAGGTTCATTTGTCGCCCTATTGATTACAGCGCTCAAATCAGAGCGAGTGTGTGTGTGTGTGTGTGTGTGTTCTCGAGGTGAAGGATTTCATCATTTCTAGTTCTCCTGGGAAAGATTGCTTCAGCTCGACCGGGGAGGTTTGCTGTTTGTTCCCCGTTGGGATCTCGGCTTTAACTCCACATCCCTTTTAATAAACCTCAGTGACGAAACATCCAAGTCAGCAGTGCTGTAGGACTCTCTGTGTTTAGGTAAAACAGGCAGAACTGCTTTGTGTAGGCTATTTCACCATTGTGAGTTACTGGCCTGAAATGCCAGTTGTGAGATGCTTTAGGATGCGTTTTCCAGTAAATGTGGGTGTCGCTATGCGGATACTCCCAGTTTTACTGCGATTGTGAGAACATTGTACATTTGGCTTTAAATAGAGAACATTTAAATGCTTCTTTGTAGTGTTAGGAGTGATCAAACCTATTAAAAATCATCCTGCAGCGTTTGTGTTCCAGCTGTTTTGCGCTCCAGCACAGGCCAGCACCGTTCATCAAATCTGTTTGATTTTTTCCCATTTTAAATTTTTCTAGACTCTGCATTCCCATTTTAATAGTTAAATAAAATGTTAGAAATCAAAAAGCATGTCTAATTAATTGAAATCCTGAAACTTATTCAAATTAACAACAATTTATTACAAAAATAAAATTTTTGGGCATTATAAAATGTTTAAATTTTTTCACAAAATTCGTTTATTTTTTCCAAATTCTGTATTTTCTGTTTTTTTTTTTTTTTCTGGCTTATGTTTTAATGGTTAAATAATTAGAAAGCATGTCTAATTCATTGAAATCCTGAAACTTATACAATTTAGCAACAATTTATTAAAAATGTAACAAAAATTACATTTTTACGGCTTTATGAAATCGGTTTTATTTTTTCCCAAATTCTGTTTTTGTCTTTTTTAATGGTTTAATTAAATTGTAATAATCAAAAAGCATGTCTAATCAATTGAATTCATAAAACTTTAACAATTCAATAATTTATTAAAATTTTTATAATAATAGGGCCCTGTGATTTATTGTTTATTTATTTTTTTCAGAAATTCTGTGTTGTCTGTTTTAATATTTCTGGATTTATGATATAATACAAATGATCAAAAATGGTAGTGATAAAATTAAGGCATGAAACATTAACAATTTAATTAATCTTTTAAAATGTAATCAAATAAAAAAATTACAATTCCTTTTATTTTTTGCCAATAAAGTTCTACACAACGGAGGTTTACTGTTAAAATTAAAACATGGAAGAAAAATGGGGATATTCCTTAATGTATGATTATGATTATTATTACTTTGAGAAGTGCATTCTGCTGTACAACGATAATTTATTTCTGTCATAATTTCTTCAAATTAAACCGAACTTTTATTTTGGCAGTTTATAGTGAAAACCTATGAGTTTCTGTCTGTTTGTAACTGGATTGTGTGATTCAGTCCTTGTTTTCTGCATTCACTTTTTGTTTTTCAGAAATGCAAAAATAAAATTATATTCAGAATGCTCCAGAATTCATGTACCATGCGTGATGTAATTCAGATGACGTTATTTGGTCAAATTTAGTGCATATTGAAGCGTTCAGAGCCATTAGGAAAGGCTCTTAGGAGTCTGCATGGTAATTCACTCTGTTTAGAGTACATGTAGAGTGGAAATGATATGGAAATGCTCTCTTTGAATAATCATCTGCTATTCATGAGACGCTATTTCACTCGTCCTCCGGCTCCATTGAAAGCGGGTCAGGATTAGACGCTTTCAGACGGATGCTGGTGTATTATCTGACATCAGGAAAGCAATTACCAGAAACTCTTGATTAATATCATCACTGAGGCCCAGATGGAAGTTTATTGTAAGTGTTCTTCAAGGGAAGCTTGCTGTGGTTTGCAGATTAAGACAGCGAGCCTGCTCTGTTTATCCTCTTAAGCATCTCCTCGTGCATCTTTGCATTTATGATATGTCTTCTTAATCCACGAGACTGAGATGATTGACAGGTGGCAGACGCATCAGTCTTGAGGTGAGGTCAGGAGGGGATTTTTGCGTCCAGATTTTGGGATGAATCTCATGAAATGCTTAAAAATGCATTTAATTAAATGCATGAATGCCTTTGAAAAATTGATGCATGTTGTATGTATGTATATATATATATATATATATATATATATGTCATAAAAGTAATGTAAAAATAAACGATAAAAAATAATGTATTATTTATACATCATGAAAGTTTTTGTTGTATTGCCTTAAACTTATAATGATTTGAATGAACTGTTACAGCAATGCATGTTTAATTGTCATGAAATTACTGAAATTATATTGAAATAAAAAAAATCCTAGGTCATAAATAATTTTTTTTTTAATGCAAAATGTCATGCATTTTTATAGCAATTATTACAGTGATGAAAAAAATGTCATTCTCAGTATTTTAATCTGAAAAAATTATGATATATTATTTGAATACTATAATGATTATACATTATAAGACTCTTGTGCTGAAAAGAAACAAATATATTTATTTATTTATTTACACTGTTTCCATGACAATGTTTTTTTATTATTATTTTTTATTTATTTATTTATGTTTTGGTATTTTTCTTTTGATTTGAGGGTGCAATATGACCTGGACATGTTCTTGTCAGATTTCCTTTATACAAAGTATCATTTCTTGATTTTATTCCTTTGATTTAAGGGTGAAATGTGACCTGGACTCATTAAACGTGAGAAAACGTTAAGATGCGAGAAACAGCCGGCTGTCTCTTAACTTTTATTTTTATTAAATTTGATTAAACTATTATTTTGGTCAGTATTGTAATCACGATTATTTAACACGATTATGAGGGGGCCATATGACCAAAACTTTATATGAGTGATTTATTTAAAGATAGTGATACATATCAAATATATATTTCCTGTAAATAAGGTTGCTATGACATCTACATTGTAACAGAATTTCAGACAAACAAACAAAAAGTCCTCAAAATTATTGAAAATAATGAAACTGTCAGTAATAAAAAAAACAAAGGACAAATACGATAGAATAAAAAGATACAAATGAAATAAACTATGCTTTAATGTTTTTTTTTATGCAAGTCTCAAGCAGTTTACAGCCTAGGCTACTACAGAAATGAATATCAAATGTAAAATAAAACAGCATAGTCTTCACTGTAAGAATTAAACTTTCTTTGTTTCTTATTAAAGCTACAAAAGTCCTTCATTCAAGAGCAGTGTGTGATTTTGAATTTGTCTTTTGTTGTTTGATTAATATGAAGCACACAGTCGCAGCAGGAAAATAGCGCACTGTCACTTTAAGAGGATCTGATTTACCGTTACACGCGTATTTTCATTCTCAACTCTTTACGTTCAGTTGTTACATGACCGACGAAGGTATACATGAATAATCACTAAGCGACGCATTTTGACGCATTTTTGCGTGCATTTGACCATTTAGGCGCGCACCTTGAGCTAAAAGATGACTTTACATGTCAAAAACATGAATAAATATACTTTTCCCATTTTGCATGATTTTACTGATTTGCACGTGAAATTGGGTTTTTATGGAGGAACGAACGTGCAGCTCAGGAAAAGGGATTCTCACTCTGGAGAATGTAATTTTATCTCGATTATTGTATTTTCATAATCGTTGGAGGTCGAAATCGAAACTGTTTTTCGATTAATTGCACAGCCCTAGGTGTCAGGACATTAAATATGGAAGATGTGTCCGGAGGAGCTGAAGGTATTGACGGTGATTGGAGATAAAGCGGTTCTGGTGGAGGAGCCTCAGGAGCTGGTTATGAGCGTGAAGGTTTCTGGGCCGATGCGGAGCGATACGCAGACTCTGACACGGCCCCGGGGCCCGAGAGGGGGGTTAATCAGTGTGATGGAGAGGGAAAGGTTGCTGCATCTCTGTGACGGTGATGGATCCGAGCAGACAAGCGGCGCATGGAGGGACATTTACCGCCTGACATTTCTATCGGCCTTCACTCCGTCCATCTGTCCATCCGGCGCTCCTCAACACTTCTGTGTGATCTTATGTCTTCAGACAGAGGCCAGAGTTCATTCTGGATCCGGTCTGCATGTATACATGAGAAAAAACAAACAGTTCCCTTTGTAACTTAACGATAATAGTGATAGTTTGAGCGCGGTCAGTGATGTTTTTTAATATTTTGATAGAAATCTTTTATATGGAAGCTTATTTCGCTATGGAATAAAAAATAAAGCTTTATATCTCACAATTATGACATTTTTATCGCAATACTGAGTTTATATTTCACAGATCTAACTTATTTTTGTCAGAACTGCAAGATTAAACTGAGATATATATATACTATTTTTCTCACAATCGCAGTCCGAATTGTGAGATAAAAAGTCATAATTACCATTTTTATTTTTTATGCCGGAAATAAGCTTCCGTACTCTACCGCTCATCGATGGCTGCATTTATTTGATAAAAAAATACAGTAAAATTATGAAATATTATTACAATTTAAAACAGCTGTTTTCTATGTGAATATCTGTTAAACTGTAATTTATTTCTGTGATGCGCAGCTGTATTTTCAGCATCATTACTCCAGTCTTCAGTGTCACATGATCTTCAGAAATCATTCTAATATTCTGCTCAAGAAACATTTCTGATTATTATCAATGCTGAAAACCCAATATTTTTGTGGAAACTGTGATGCATTTAATTTTTGAGGATTCACAGATGAACAGAAAGTTCAAAAGAACAGCATTTACTTGAAATAGGAATCTTCTGTAACATTATAAATGTCTTAACTGACACTTTTTTGATCAATTTAATGCATCCTTGATGAATAAAAGTATTGATTTCTTTTTCAGAAAGTATAAGTATTTGCGTTCTCATATGGCCAAAAATAGAAATGCAAAACACATGCAAGTATGAAATATGAATGCATGTAAATGTCCTCCTGTCGTTCAGGTGTGGTGAAAGTGAGGTTCGACTCACAGCGAGGGTCATTTACACAGCAGAAGCCCTTTATTTCTGCTCTAATAACGGCGTATAGAATCCATAAACACAAGACTGCATGAAATATTCACACATGGGTTGTAAGTTCTGTTTGCAAATTTGTCCTCATGAAATATGTAGCGTCTGTGTTTGTGAACGTCAGTGTGATGATCGCGCCGGATTCCCTGCTCTTTTACAGCGCTCGTTCATGCAGAATGTTGTGACCCGCTGTCGTCTTGCGTGTTTCTTCAGAACGAGCGGAGAAGATCTGCCAGACAGTGTCTGGAGCATCTGACATTCACAGTCTGCAGGCGGTCCTCGCGTCTCGTAGCCTCCTTCAGACAAACACCAGCCAAATGTCAGCCGGCCCTCTGAGATCCCATCCCTCGCTCTTTCCGTCTTCTCTTCCTCTAATCCTTCTCTCTTTGCCAGCCAAGGCACTGCTGAACTCAAGCTCATGCTTGTTGAATGAGAAGAGTACACTGGAAGAAGTGATTTCTCAAAGTTGTAAATAGATTTTTAAGAAAAAATGTCAGTTTTTCTGCTTCAAAGTTTTATATTTAACTCAAATGTGTTTGTGAAATTTACTAGCAATTTCTGAATGTAAATGGTTTCTACACCAATTTTTTGTTTTTCAGTGTAAAGCAGCAGATGCAGTTTTTTTGCTTTTTCAGGGCAAACATGACTATTTTAATTACTTTTTTAATTTTAGTATTTTTTTTTTTAAATATTGGTGTTAAAGACATGATTCTTGAAGTCATGTGACTTGAAGTTACTTTGGAGTAACTTTGAAACTTTTACTAAGAACATTTACTAATTGCTAGTAAATTTGAAAAAACAAACAAACATTGAATTAAATGTGAAATTTTGAAGTAGAAAGACTTCAAAAAATTATTGCAGTTTAATATTAAGGTTATGTCTAGTTTTAGATAATGTAGTAAATTAATTACATATTTTTTTAGTTTCAGAGTAAATTCACACTGAAAAAATTGTTTTAGGATTTAGTTTGAAACAAATTTTACTCAGAAATTGCTAGTAAATGTGAATTAAATGTGAAATTTTGAAGTAGTTGAAAAACTGAAATTGTATTTTCTTATAAAACATACTTCTATAATCTTTGTTT
>NW_015548215.1:395710-398723 GCF_001515605.1 Sinocyclocheilus anshuiensis | reverse complement strand
TTACAATGTAGTAATGCCTATTTTTAGATAATGAATAAAATAAAATAATAGTTTCTGTTTCTGTTTTTAGGGTCTAATCCAGAGTAATTTCACACACACACAATTTCAAAATAATTTGGATTAGGATTTACTTTGAAACAGTTTTCACTCAGAAATTGCTAGTACATTTAAAAAAAAAGTGAATTTTATAATTAAAATAAAAGCATATAATAAAATGTGAATATAGTGAATTAAATTAATAACTGAAATAATAATTTCTCTTTTTGCATGCTGAAAAAAATTGGTGTAGATTTACTTTGAAATAATTTTCACGAATGCATTTCACAAATGATTACAAAGGAACTGCAAGTAACACATTGAATTAAATGCCAAATTTTGAAGTACAAAGACTGAAATATTTTCTTAATTTAATTTAAGTTGGAAAAATCAGTTTATTACAGTGTATTTGACTTGAACTGGTTTTGCTGGAGTAAACGGCTCTCATATTTTCTTCAGCCAGTGTGAATGATTTTGATCTTATTATTGTCATATGTCCAGCGCTCATAATGCGTCCGCTGGCCTCGAGCTCGTGCCACCCCTGTTAATTATTCATAGCGGCCCGGAGGCCATAAATTAGCCAGGCAACCGCTAACTAAATTAGCTTCCAATTAGTGTTTGTTTGTGGTGATTATATTCCCCCGTTCACTAGTTCCAGAGGGGGGAGAGATCGACGCGCTGATCTCACGACGTCTGCTTTGCCCTTCAGACCGCAGGATCAGAGAGGAAAGAGCTTTGAGAGAGCGTCAGATCAAAGACGGATGTTAGTGAGACACATCCAGCCTGACTCCTGCAGAGACTGAAGTTAACTCAGTCGGGTTGCTTTTAATGACCCTAAAGGGTTAAATAATCAAGGCTGTTGTGATTGGCTTATTGGTGTCTAATGGAACAAACAGAAGTAACAAATAAAAGATATTCTAAATATGCTGCCTACTGTATTTTTGTAGTATTTTTTCTAATGTAAAAATGCATACATTTGACTAGTGGTGTAGAAATGTAATTTTAAAATTAGATTTTTATTATGTTTTTTAAATCCATGTTTGTAGGGCTGCAAAATTTGACCAAGTTTTTTGATTATATATCAATATGGTAATAAACAAGTAAGTAAGGAAGTATGTATTACTAAATAAAAATATAAAACTGACTAAATAACGTAAACAAGTAATATAATAAGCAATAGATAATAACCAAATAAACAAATAATAAAAATAAGAAATATTATTATTGTAAGTATTACTGTTCTTTGACAAATTGCGTTTGCAAGTTTCTGCTAAATGCGTAAATGTAAGTAATATTTCGCTGTAAAATTCACAAACAAAAAAATAATATAATAATAATTATTTTAAATTGCAGCTGCTAAATTATAATGATAATATTTATGGCTGTGTTAATTTCTTATTTTTCAAATGTTAAACCATTAGACTTTTGTTTTGTGAAGATTTATATTATTTTGTTCCCAAATGCATGTTAAAGCAGCTCAAACTGGAGTTCATGTGGATCATTTACTGTGAATCGAGCTGCTCGGAGATGCTGAAAACACTGATGGTTCATGAGCTGCTCGTGTGTAAATGAATACAGTGCTGCGCTTCACTCTGAAACACGTGCAGATATTTATATGATGAAATCACAGCCTTTGTGTTTTGATAATCGCACTAGTTGTGATAAGTAATGGCAGTATCGGCATATAAAAACACTGCACTATCAGTGTGACCGGGTTTCTGAACACGAGCAGTGAAGCTGTTCTGCATGTTTTGGGTTGCTGTCGGCGGGGGGGGAACATTTGCTCAGGGTGGAGCAGGTTTGGCTGTGTTTCCTGAACTTTGCTCACAATCAATGTTCCATTTATAGAAATCAATGCGGAGGGCAAATGTTGGGGAGTGAAACATGAGCCCCGGCGACAGTGTCCCGAAACACGTCTGCCCTGTGTTAAGAGACACGGAGAGACGGAGAGCGTCTCCCGCTCCAGTACCTGCTGACGGAGTGTGTGGATGTGTGTGGCGTGAGTCATGTGACCGCTTGTGTCTCCTCTGGCTCGCTGTCTCTTCACATTGCGTCCAGCCGCGCGAGTGTTGTGGATCCCAGCGAGTGAGCCATCGCCGCGTCACACTTCATCTGCCGCCACTCTCCAAACACGGCTAATTACAGCAGAGCGCTGGCTGAGATAATGCTGTTAGCGCCCATTCTATCTATCTATCTATCTATCTATCTATCTATCTATCTATCTATCTATCTATCTATCTATCTATCTATCTATCTATCTATCTATCTATCTATCTATCTATCTATCTATCTATCTATCTATCTATCTATCTATCTATCTATCTATCTATCTATCTATCTATCTATCTATCTATCTATCTATCTATCTATCTATCTATCTATCTATCTATCTATCTATCTATCTATCTATCTATCTATCTATCTATCTATCTATCTATCTATCTATCTATCTATCTATCTATCTATCTATCTATCTATCTATCTATCTATCTATCTATCTATCTATCTATCTATCTATCTATCTATCTATCTATCTATCTATCTATCTATCTATCTATCTATCTATCTATCTATCTATCTATCTATCTATCTATCTATCTATCTATCTATCTATCTATCTATCTATCTATCTATCTATCTATCTATCTATCTATCTATCTATCTATCTATCTATCTATCTATCTATCTATCTATCTATCTATCTATCTATCTATCTATCTATCTATCTATCTATCTATCTATCTATCTATCTATCTATCTATCTATCTATCTATCTATCTATCTATCTATCTATCTATCTATCTATCTATCGTTCTATCGTTCTATCTATCGTTCTATCTGTCTATCGATCTATCGTTCTATCTATCGTTCTATCTATTGTTCTATCGTTCGTTCTATCGTTCGTTCTATCGTTCTGTCGTTCGTTCTATCGTTCTATCTATCTATCTATCTATCTATCTATCTATCTGTCTATCTA
>NW_015548215.1:391997-392193 GCF_001515605.1 Sinocyclocheilus anshuiensis | reverse complement strand
TCTATCTATCTATCTATCTATCTATCGTTCTGTCGTTCTATCTGTCTATCTATCTATCTATCTATCGTTCTATCGTTCGTTCTATCGTTCTATCTATCGTTCTATCGTTCGTTCTATCGTTCGTTCTATCGTTCTGTCGTTCGTTCTATCGTTCTATCTATCTATCTATCTATCTATCTATCTATCTGTCTATCTA
>NW_015548215.1:391674-391955 GCF_001515605.1 Sinocyclocheilus anshuiensis | reverse complement strand
CTATCTATCTATCTATCGTTCTGTCGTTCTATCTATCTATCTATCTATCTATCGTTCGTTCTATCGTTCTATCTATCATTCTATCATTCGTTCTATCGTTCTATCTATCGTTCGTTCTATCGTTCGTTCTATCGTTCTATCTATCTATCTATCTATCGTTCGTTCTATCGTTCTATCGTTCTATCTACAGTATCTATCTATCTCTCGTTCTATCTATCTATCGTTCTATCTATCTATCGTTCTATCTATATCTATCTATCTATCGTTCTATCTATCTATCG
>NW_015548215.1:385442-391664 GCF_001515605.1 Sinocyclocheilus anshuiensis | reverse complement strand
GTTCTATCTATCGTTCTATCTATCGTTCTATCGTTCTATCGTTCTATCTATCGTTCTATCGTTCGTTCTATCATTCGTTCTATCGTTCTATCTATCTATCTATCGTTCTATCTATCGTTCTATCTATCTATCTATCTATCTATCGTTCTATCGTTCGTTCTATCGTTCTATCGTTCGTTCTATCGTTCTATCTATCTATCTTTCTATCTATCGTTCTGTCGTTCTATCTATCGTTCTGTCGTTCTATCGTTATATCTATCGTTCTGTCATTCTATTGTTCTGTCGTTCTATCTATCGTTCTGTCGTTCTATCTATCGTTCTATCGTTCTGTCATTCTATCTATCGTTCTGTCGTTCTGTCATTCTGTCTATCGTTCTGTCGGTCTATCGTTATATCTATCATTCTGTCGTTCTATCTATCGTTCTGTTGTTCTATCGTTATATCTATCGTTCTGTCATTCTATTGTTCTGTCGTTCTATCTATCGTTCTGTCATTCTATCGTTCTGTCGTTCTATCTATCGTTCTATCTATCTATCTATCTATCTATCTATCTATCTATCTATCTATCTATCTATCTATCTATCTATCTATCTATCTATCTATCTATCTATCTATCTATCTATCTATCTATCTATCTATCTATCTATCTATCTATCTATCTATCTATCTATCTATCTATCTATCTATCTATCTATCTATCTATCTATCTATCTATCTATCTATCTATCTATCTATCTATCTATCTATCTATCTATCTATCTATCTATCTATCTATCTATCTATCTATCTATCTATCTATCTATCTATCTATCTATCTATCTATCTATCTATCTATCTATCTATCTATCTATCTATCTATCTATCTATCTATCTATCTATCTATCTATCTATCTATCTATCTATCTATCTATCTATCTATCTATCTATCTATCTATCTATCTATCTATCTATCTATCTATCTATCTATCTATCTATCTATCTATCTATCTATCTATCTATCTATCTATCTATCTATCTATCTATCTATCTATCTATCTATCTATCTATCTATCTATCTATCTATCTATCTATCTATCTATCTATCTATCTATCTATCTATCTATCTATCTATCTATCGTTCTGTCGTTCTATCTATCGTTCTATCGTTCTGTCATTCTATCGTTCTGTCTTTCTATCTATCGTTCTGTCGTTCTATCGTTATATCTATCGTTCTGTTGTTCTATCTATCGTTCTATCTATTTGTCATTCTATCGTTCTGTCGTTCTATCTATCGTTCTATCATTCTGTCGTTCTATCATTCTGTCATTCTATCTATCGTTCTATAGTTCTGTCGTTCTATCTATCGTTCTATCATTCTGTCATTCTAACTATCGTTCTATCGTTCTGTCGTTCTATCATTCTGTCGTTCTATCGTTCTGTCGTTCTATCTATCGTTCTGTCGTTCTATCGTTATATCTGTCGCTCTGTCATTCTATCGTTCTGTCATTCTATCTATCGTTCAATCGTTCTGTCATTCTATCGTTCTGTCGTTCTATCATTATATCTATCATTCTGTTGTTCTATCTATCGTTCTATCTATCGTTCTATCGTTATATCTATTGTTCTGTCGTTCTATCGTTCTATCTATCATTCTGTCATTCTATCGTTCTGTCGTTCTATCTATCGTTCTATCGTTATATCTATCGTTCTGTCGTTCTATCTATCATTCTGTCATTCTATCATTCTGTCGTTCTATCTATCGTTCTATCGTTCTGTCGTTCTATCATTCTGTCATTCTATCTATCGTTCTATAGTTCTGTCGTTCTATCGTTCTATCTTTCTGTCGTTCTATCTATTATTCTATCGTTCTATCGTTCTGTCGTTCTATCATTCTGTTGTTCTATCTATCGTTCTATTGTTCTATCTGTCGTTCTATCATTCTATCTATCTACCGATCTGTCTAATTTAGTTGAATTTCAAGAATTTGCATTAAAATTTGATTGGCAGTTCTGTTTTGCTACCTCGATTCCAAATCAGTTCAAATTGAAGAACTAAACTGGAATTTAAAAGGTATCTTGTTCCTAAAACGGACAGCTGTAGTCCTGGAAGCTGATTGGTCAGTCTAGTGTTCAAATTCACACAAACTTCACTGAATGTATTTTACTTTCTGTTTTCTGATGTCCACTGGCTTGATTTATAGTGATGAAAGTGAATATTAGGCTGTATTTGTTCGGTCAGATGAGTATAAACGCTCTGATAACCTTCTGTGCAGATGGTGCAACGAGATCATCTTATTCCTTCAAATTCATGCTCTCACTTAAAGCTCATCTGGATTTAGGGAAATTTAATCCCGACTTCATGACTCCGACTGCGCTGAGATTTAATCAGAAAACATGCCGCGTACATATTCATCTGCTCAGACCATCCTAAGCGTTCTCATCCGTTTTCATTTTCTTTGCCGTGTAGTTAAGAGTCCCTGCGGTCGTAAATCACGGCGCTGTGGTCTGTCCATTACACTGGCAGTCTTTATTACTTACGTTACAGTGCTTCGTTTCCCTCTACAAGCCCCTGGAATTAATTAAGCAGCGTTAGACTCTGAAACAGTTAATTATTCTGCCCGAACTTTTAATTTCATCAGCGTTTTGTTTATGCAGCACTTTTTCTCTGTGTGCTTTTGTTTTGGTGGTGGAGGATGACAAATGTTGTGGCCCCCGTTTGTCAAGCCTGGTATTTTCCGCTCCGATTGCACCAGGCTTTTCCTTTTCCTGCCGTTCTCTCCGGAGCTGTATCTTCAGGAAGCAGGGAAGAATGTGTAAAGCAGAAGGGAGGGACCCATCCCAAATAATGACCAGAAATGACCTAATAACACGTGGAGTACCAGTCACTCACTCGTCTACTGTTACTTTACTATCACTGGGATACTATTAGAGTTTAATTTATTTATGTATTTTATTTAAGCTCCTGGAGAAGCATCATTTTGAAATTGTAGAAACTACTCACAGTTTAACTATTAGTACTGAAAAGCTACTCTGCTGACAGCAGTTAACTACACTGCAAACTACTATATAAAATGTATAGTAATAATTAGTGTGAATATTTTATACTTTTATTTTTTAAAAATATTTTTTATACTTTTTTTTTAGAAGTTTTACATTTTTAATGCCTTTTATATAATAACATTCTGTATATATTTTGTATGTATTATTTATACTTTTTGATTTACATTTATATATTTATATTTCTATATATGTTACAGTTTATACTTTAAAAACATGCTTTTTATATTCATACTTTAAAAATGAAGGGTAATATATATGTTTTTACTTTTATTTTCTTAATTTTAATTTTAGTATTTTAGTGCATAAAGTTTAATTAAAATGAGAAAAGTTGCCTTGGCAACTAGCTGATGTAAAATGTTTACGTTTTTTGATATTTAATTTCAAGAATCATATCTATAAATATGCTGGGTGGTTGCTAAGGTATTATGGGTGGTTGCTAGGAGGTTGCTAAGGTGTTTGGGTGGTTACTAGGTGGTTGTTAAGGAATTATGGGTGGTTGCTAGGAGGTTGCTAAGGAATTATGGTGAAATAAAATAACATTAGGTTAAATAAGTAGTAAAAATAAGTTGTAAAATAATGAAATACATTTTAATAGTAAATTAATATTTTTAGGTTTTTTATTTCAAGTAGATTTAAAAAAAAAAAAAGGTAGCGTTCGACGCAGCGTCTCGTTCCCTTCGGGCAACCATGGTTACATACGTAACCTCGAGATGTTTTTGTTGTCTATAATAACCCTGGTGCAAGAAACATTTTATTGCTCAGAAGTTGCTCTTTCTTTGCTAATGGAGCTCAGCTTTGAGCACAAGTCTCTGTTTCTCTCAGTGTAATCTCATGACTGTGTGTCGGAGAAGCAATTGAGATTTAAAGCTCGTACAGGCCTGTGGCGAGCTCTGGCAGCAGTGCTGTGTGATTTGTGCTGGTTTTGTCGTGTGTTTTTGGTGTGTGTGTGTGTGTGTGTGAATCTGGCCCGTGGAGAGCAGCGGAGAGGAAACACAGGCCGCCTGTGCTGTGATGTTTCTGTAAATCAGCGCTCCGCTCGTTCTATCAGCATCAGAGCAGCTGGAGGACAGGAAGTGGAGTCACTGGGTGTGTCTGGACAGTGAAGCGTCCAGCGGTCAAACACACTGTGCCGTGGGAAACACCACCAGATGAGAAGCTCCTGTAGATTCTCACGTTCATTCAGTCAGGTTCATGTTTCATGTGTTTCATAACTGTTGTGAATTTGAACACTAGATTGGCCAATCAGCATCCAGGATCGCACTGTGTCTTTTATAACCAAGATACCTTCTAAATTCTGATTCATTTCATGAATTTGAATTAAATTGAGGTAGCAAACAGAATTGCGAATCAAATTTGAATGCAAGAATGTACAATTAAAATGAACTGAAAGTAGAAAATGTTTGTCAAAATTTGTCCACTTTGAAATAGGATTTATATGACTTAAAAAAATGATAGATATATTTTATACATTTGAACTATTTTAAATAATTTTTGTACACTTTTTAAAAAATGTTTTTATACTTTATATATTTCATATTTTTTATACGTTTTATATACTTTATGTATACTTATAAATATATATTTATTATTATTTTATATAAGAATTTTATGTAATATTTTTAGTTTATACACACACAGATATATAATATATATATATATAATATATTGTATTGTTTATTTTTTGATTTTTAAAATATTTTTATACTTATGTATACGCTTAAAATATTTTATGCTTATTTATGTATTTACATTTTTTTTATTCTTAATATATTTTTAAAATATAGTTAATATTTATAAATAATTGATATAATAATTAATTTTATACATGTTATTGCATAGTTTATTTTAAAATATAATTTAAATATATATATTTAACATTTTTATTTATTTATTTATTTAGCTCATATGCTGTTTTTTTATATCCTATGTGTTTTATGAGCTTCACATAACTCAAATATAGTTGAATGAATATTCTGCTAAATTTCCCCTTTAGTGTTCCACATAATAAAATAACGGCATGCAGGTTTGTAAATGACGACAGAAGGTTTGTTTGGCCTTCTCTGCTCTGCTCTCAGTCAGTGAAAGTGTCTGGAGTTTGTGTCTCCTGCGAGTTCATGAGGTTCTCTGAAAGAATGAGGCTCTTTGTATGCGACATTTGTATTTATTTAGCAGTTTTTACAGATAATATCTGTGCATCATCTGTAATAAATCTTACACATACCGCCACCCAGGAACAAAGCGAAGCTTCCAGTGCATCAACACCGATCCGCCTGGCAACTCAACAAAGCCTGCATTGTCCTGAGTCACGCTGCAGAAGAAATGCACTGCGTTTCCCTGCGATTTCCTTATTACGGTGCAATCATTTAATTGCAGACGGAGCATCGATCAGTTTCCGGCTTTCTCTTGTCCATATCTGAACGGAAGAACAGAGAGCCTTTCATGACACAGCTACTCTCCAGATTAGCATTGAATTTGCAATTCAGTCACATGAGGCTAGAGATGGAGGAACTGGAGCCAGAGCCGTAGTTTCTGACTGATGTTCAGCTGGTTTAATCTTCTACTGTAAGATCTCTGGTCTTTAACAGCAGACGTTTTGGCTGTAGAACAGAGCCTGAGCAGAGTGTTTGAGGAGATCAACACATGTTGTCTTGAAAGCACTGTAATCACTTCATCAGCAGGAGAAGTCAACATCACTACATCACTCATTAGTGATGTTGACTTCTCCTGCTGAGACCACCATTTGACACCAAGCCAGCAGGTTTGAAGTTCTCTGGTATATTGAGCTGAGTATCAAACTTTCAGACGTTTCTTCTAAAGTTCCTGAGGAGAATTAAAAACAGACCCAAAGGAGATATTGAGAGATATTCATATTGAGATTACTGAGATATTGTTGAGATTTTTTTCTGAAAATCTAAAGCAGGCGAGTGAGATTTCTGGTTGCATTGTTCTCTAGGAGAAGAAGTTGACATTAATGGAATCTTATTTCTAAAGTGATTTTTGTTGTATGTTTGTGCTTGTTTGAGGAGGAACCTTCTATACAGTGTGAGTGTATGTGTGTCAGAGTGTGTGTGAGTGTGTCAGAGTGTGTGTGAGTGTGTGTGAGTCAAGTCAAGTCAAGTCACCTTTATTTATATAGCGCTTTTAACAATACAGATTGTGTCAAAGCAACTGAACAGCATTAATT
>NW_015548215.1:373915-383993 GCF_001515605.1 Sinocyclocheilus anshuiensis | reverse complement strand
TGAGTGAGTGAGTGAGTGTGTGTGTGTGTGAGTGAGTGAGTGAGTGAGTGTGTGTGTGTGTGTCAGTGTGTGTGTGAGTGTGTGTGTGTGTGTGTGTGTGTGTGTGTCAGTGTGTGTGTGTGTGCCAGTGTGTGTGTGTGTGTGTGTGTGTGAAGCTCCGGCTGTAATCACCGCTGTAAACCAGCTCCAAACGGCTCCTCACACCACTCCTGCTGAGATGAATTCTCTCTGGATGCTCAGAGCTGGATGAGTGATATTGTCTGGGCTTTGGCTGTACTTCTTGTTATTCTCATCCTCTGAAAGCCTTGAATATTTGAGAAAGGTGATGCTCTCGTCTCCGGCGGGTCGTGTGAGGACAGCGGCGCTCTGTAAATATTACTACAGTAATCTAAACAGAGCTTGAAGCGCTGTGAGCGTCCACAGGTTTGCTCAGAGTTTAGTTTGTAAAAACCTTCGGTCTGTTTACAAAGAGCTGAAGTATGAAGCCAGATCACTAACAGATCGCTGAGCTGAAGGGTTAGCAGATTTTTTTTTTTAACTATCTCTCCACAAAAAGGAAAAACTTTTAAAGTTTTTAATAGATTCATGTATCTTTTCATAAGCCTTAGTCAGCTAATAATAAATCCATTGTGTTGTATAAGAACTGTATTGTAGTATTTTTCCAGTGTGGTCATATTTTGGGACATGCATCCGTGTTTGCATATATTTTAAATGTTTGTTTTTATACTCAAAACTTTTATGTTGTCTGAACACTGTTTCCTGTGTGAAACAGTGCTTGGTGTTCTGGGTGGTTGCTAGGAGGTTGCTACGGGGGTCTGAGTGGTTGCTAGGAGGTTGCTAGGGCTTGGGTGTTGCTACGGTGTTTTGGGTGGTTGTTAGGAGGTTGTTACCAGGGTTTAAGTGGTTGCTAGGAGGTTGCTAGGGCTTGGGTGTTGCTACGGTGTTTTGGGTGGTTGTTAGGAGGTTGTTACCAGGGTTTAAGTGGTTGCTAGGAGGTTGCTAGGGCTTGGGTGTTGCTACGGTGTTTTGGGTGGTTGTTAGGAGGTTGTTACCAGGGTTTAAGTGGTTGCTAGGAGGTTGCTAAGGGCTGTCCTTTAGTGTGCATCTGTGGGATATTTTCACCTGTGTTATCATAATCATAAGTCTAATTACTAAAGTAACATTTGATCTAATTTGTTTTATTTGCTATCTTAATGAAATTGACGTGTTTTAGAACACCGAGAACATTGAATATGTGCTGCATTGAGTGTAAGTGGATGAAACAGGGCATCTCTAAACTTCACCGGTTCATAATTCACACGCCGACTCTTCAGCCATAATGATATTTCAGAGAAAACAGCTTCCTTTCCATAAATCCCTACTATAATCCTCCAAATCATGAAAACGTTGCCGACAGCTTAAACTCCTGATTGAAGACTGAGACGATGAACAGAATTCTATTAAATATTGCCGGTAAAAACAGATGGCCACTCATACAGATGGCCACATCACTTCCTCCCATCAGAGGATAAACGGGTCACGAGACGTCCTGAGGTCAGACACAGAACCAGGACGCAGAATAAACACACCTCACGATGCATTAGAGTCATTAATAATATTTTAAAATTTTAATATGTTGCTCTTTATTGAAACATTTACTGCGACCACACAGAAGTAGCATTATTTTTTTGGTTGTTAAAGATTAAAATAAAAAAAAATATATAAACATGAATATTATTTTAAAATATTAAATAAATCTTGTAAATGTTATTTAAACGTTAGTTAAAATAAGAAACATTAATATAAAAAAAAGATTATTAATAAAATAACTTTTTAAATATAAACATGCATTTTATTTAAAAATATTAAATTTTATATTATTAGAAATATAATTTTTTTTAAAATATTTAAAACATTTAAATGTTATTTTAAAATATTAATATAACATCGCTCTTTATTGAAACTTTTCACTTTGAATACAAAAGTAGCATATGTAATTGTTTTTATAAATAAACTATTATTAATAAACATAATTATAAACTAATAACTATTATAACTATTATAAATAAACTGTAATTATAAACTAATAACATTAAATATTAAAAATTACATATTTTTAAACATTAAAAATTGTTATTGCAATGCATTAGAGTTCTGAGAGCGTTTGGAATATTTCTATTTTATTTAAGAGAAAAAGTTTCTATTTTTGCAAATCAGAATATTAGAATGATTTCTGAAGATCACGTGACACTGAAGACTGGAGGAATGATGCTGAAAATACAGCTGCGCATCACAGAAATACATTACAGTTTAACAGATATTCACATAGAAAACAGCTATTTGAAATTATAATATTTTTTCACATTTTTGCTGCATTTTAATCAAATAAATGCAGTCTTGCTGAGCAGAAGAGACTTCTTTCAAAACATTTAAAAATCATAATTATTCCAAGCTTTTGTCAGATAGTATATATATATATATATGTTCACCAGTGTTGGGTAATTAATTACTACCTACTCATTACATCATCAGAAGTGAAATTAATTACTGTACTAATTACTCTCTAAAAAAGTATTGCATTGCATTACTTTCTAAATCACATATCAACCTCGACCGGTTGAACAGACATGAAACTGCTTTTAATTCTTTCAAAATAAATAATAGAAAATTGCATAAATTATTCTTGACCAAAGTATTTAAACTGAGAAGGTCGCATTTAAAACTTGCATTTTAATATTAGATGTTACATTTTGATGTTAAATCCACTATAGAATTGTTCTGTAGTGTATATAGTATTTAATGCAATTACATCAGAAGTAATTAAATTACAGAGTAATCCTCTACTTTATCAAGGGAAAGTAATTAAATTACAGTAACTAATTACTTAGTAATGCATTGCATGTTCACAAGACAAAATGTGCTGCTTATTTCCATTTATACATGCAAGTTTTTATGAAACGCACAGAAATTGAGTGGCTCAGTAGTGCGTCTGATCTAGTTCACTATATTAAAGAGAACATGCTGCTTTTTAAACCTCATCAAGAATTACTACATCCACAGCAACAGCAGCATCAAAAAAAGCCCTAGATGTTTGTCTTGCATAATTGAATGAAATTAAAATGATTAAAAGTAATTAAAATGTTTGCGCTAAATAATTAAAAGAAAAACAATCGACTCTTTTGAAGCCCCCCCCCAAGAAGTTTTTCCGTGTGAAAGTTTCCTTCAGAACACTAGAAAGCTCATTAGTGTTGTTGTTTACTTTCTCGATTCCGAGATCAAACGGGAAACGCTCCGGTTTCTGGAGAGCCGGCTATTCCTCCGAGTCCTCGCAGCTTTGGACGAACCGGGCTCCCCCGGCCCTGGCTTTGGTTCGCTCCGCTGCCTCAGTGACTCCAGTGGGCTTGCTTTGATGGAAGGTCTCACTGCCTCAGGTAGGAGGGGGAGATTGAGGTCTTTCTTCAGCGGGAAGGTCAGGAACAGCGGCGTCTCTTTCTCTCTCGGACCCATCGGCCTCCTGGCCGCCCGCGGCTAATCGAATGAGAACAGGCCAGGAATAAATCATCTCTGGAGCGTCCTGATATCGAGCTGCTGCCGCCAAGTGAATCAGTCCAGGCTAAAATAAACATCCATCATGCCTCTCTCTGGCAGAGCAGGAAGCGCAGCCGTGTTGGTGGTACGTGTTGATTCGTTTGTTGCGGCGCACAATAAAAAAGAGCTGAGAGCTCCAGAGTGCAGCAGACGTGTGTGCGTCAGGACGCTTGTTCAGTTTGCTGCCAACTCGCCTTTTATCCAAACTTTTTACTGTGAATTAGAAAGTTGTGTTGTTAAAAATTACCAATATTTTAAAATATTAAATATTAAAATAAATATTATTTTAAAATACTAAAAATTATATTATTTGAAATAAAAAAACATGTTTAAATATGAACATTTATTTCTATATAATATTATTAAAATCATTTAGTAAAAAGCCCCCCCAACAAGTATTCTTTCTGTTTATTAGCTGCATAATTAGGATTAATTATTAGGATGTGTCAGAAGTACTAAATGAATCATTAAGGAAACAGAATCATTAAGTGCAATTGAAATCTGAACCATATTAGATACATTTTTACGATTCTCATTCATATTCCTTTTGCAGTTTTGCATCAGGACTGATGGTTGTTCAGCTCTTCATAATTCATAGCTCATTCCAGTATGTAGTGTATTATCCTCCCAAGTGATTTAATATATTAGTTTGTCTGCTCATTTACGTCTGTGTGTTTCTCGTATCAGTAGTCAGTCGTTCAAAGTTGTCCTGAAGCTGAAGTGTTTCCTCCTCCGCTTGCTAACCTCTCTGATGCTAGAGTTCGTCTCGTTCCTTCGAGACGCTCTTCATGCAGCTGCCGGAGTCTCGATGCACAGCGATGTTGAGACTCCAGCAAACACCTACCAGCCGGCGGCAGCAAAGCGAGCGCAAGCCAACGCAGAGCGCTATTCTGAAACAATGAGGGTGGAGTGTAGGCTTTAAATTTCACACCACTATTTCAGTCATTCATGAACCCCAAGCCCTGAGGAGATGAAACACAAATATCTCAGCAGAGCTTTCATCAAAACAAACCCCCACAAGATTCCCTCAAAGCTTCGCTGAATCAGTTTATCTCACAGCGTCAGCGCTGTATTGCAGCTGTTTATGATTGATGAACAACATGCCGCATTAATGCACCTGATAACAGCTTCAAACGTGTTTTTACAGACCAAAAGTAGTCATTAGCATGATGATTTATTAGTATATTTAATAGTATAGCGTAGTATGTTTAATTTTAATTATATAAATTTTCATGTATATAGTTGTACATAAAATTGTTTAATTTAATTATATTATTTCATTATATACATTTATACTGTGTCTGTATATATACAGAGAGAGAGAGTATGTAGTATATTTCATAGTATACTATATTTTACTCCTTTGTAGTACATTTAACTTTATTTATATAAATTTACATTTTATAATAATTATACATTAAAGATGGTTGCTAGGAGCTTGCAAGGGGGTCTGGGTGGTTGCTAGGAGCTTGCTAGGGGGTCTGGGTGGTTGCTAGGAGCTTGCTAGGGGGTCTGAGTGGTTGCTAGGAGGTTTCTTGGGCTTGGGTGTTGCTAAGGTGTTCTGGGCGGTTGCTAGGAGCTTGCTAGGGGGTCTGGGTGGTTGCTAGGAAGTTGCTACAAGGGTCTTGAGTGTTTGCTAGGAGGTTTCTTGGGCTTGGGTGTTGCTAAGGTGTTCTGGATGGTTGCTAGGAGCTTGCTAGGGGGTCTGGGTGGTTGCTAGGAAGTTGCTACAGGGGTCTGAGTGGTTGCCAGGAGGTGTCTTGGGCTTGGGTGTTGCTAAGGTGTTCTGGGTGGTTGCTAGGAGCTTGCTAGGGGGTCTGGGTGGTTGCTAGGAAATTGCTATAGGGGTCGGAGTGGTTGCTAGGAGGTTTCTTGGGCTTGCGTGTTGCTAAGGTGTTCTGGGCGGTTGCTAGGAGCTTGCTATAGGGGTCGGGGTGGTTGCTAGTAAGTTGCTACAGGGGTCTGAGTGGTTGCTAGGAGGTTTCTTTGGCTTGGGGGTTTGCTAAGGGGTTCTGGGCGGTTGCTAGGAGCTTGCTATGGGGGTCGGGGTGGTTGCTAGTAAGTTGCTACAGGGGTCTGAGTGGTTGCTAGGAGGTTGCTAAGGTGTTTAGGGTGGTTGCTAGGGTCTGGTTGGTTGCTTTGTGGTTGCTAAGGTCTTCATAGTGGTTGCTAGGAGAATGCTAGGGTGGTCTGGATGGTTGCTATGGTTTTTCCGGGTGGTAGCAAAGGTGTTCCTAAGGTGCTCAAAGCCTAAGATCTAAAAGCTGAAATCAGTCTAGTAAAACATAATTCAGTCAGATGACTGTGTGTTCATTTGTAGGATGTTAGTTTGACTGCTCATGGGATTGCTATCGAACTCGTGACCCTCTGATTCATAAAGCGAACTCATTGATTGAGTGTGCGCGGCGGCTCGTTCCTGGATAACTAATGCGCTGGTGAATAGCTGTGTGTTTCTGTCGATGGGTCGATGCTAATGTTGTCCAGCGGTGGTCTCCAGGTAGTTAGCAGTAATTGCTAACAGATAATCTTCAGCACTTGTAAATTAGATTTTAAAGAATCACATGGGAAGAATTGATTCTTTCATTTGTGTGTATAGAGTGAACACCATGAACTAGTGCGCTGCATTAACACACATAGTAATCTGTTAAATCAGGGATTCCCAAACTTCCCAAAATCCTCTGAACACTTTAGGGATGCACCGAAATTTCGGCCGTCGAAAATTATTGGCTAAAAATGGCATTTTTGTTTTTTGGCCAAAAGAGAAAAAAATGCGCAGACTGGACATTTGTGTAGTGTACTTGTTCCTGTTTGCAATAGCGCTACTGTGCAACGCTGATACCGTCTCGTTCACACACTCTGATAATAATAGCTTTGTAGGACTTTACATTATTTGGATAATTAGTTCAACTGAATAAAAATTAAATATTGATATTTAATATTAATATATTTTCTGTCCAATTTTATAGTGTTACTTACAATAAAAGTGTGGTGATTTTATTGGCTTGTGTTTTTTAAATTCAGTATCATTAAAATTATTGAGTTAAATTAAAAAGCCTTACAAAATTACTTTATATTATTTAATAAAACAATAAATAATTATTACAAAGCATTTCCGGAATTTTCATTTCGGTGCATTCCTACTTGAAATCTTTAAATATTTCAATAATTTATCATATTCACATGTTCACGGTTCTTTGATGTTCACATTATTATTATTATTATTATATTATATATTATAGTTTTTAGATGTTATTTTTTATTTTCATAATTTTAGTTAAATTAAGTTTATCAGTTGTATTGTGTGTTTTTGACATTTTTATTTTTAGTAAGTGTTTTATTTGGATTAGATTTATTTTTAAATTTGAGATATTTTGAATTTACATTTTTATGATTTAATTCATTTTTATTTTGATTTGTTTTATTTTTAAATAATTTATGTATTTTGATTTTACACTTATGATTTAATAATGTTTTATTTTCATATCTTTTATTTAAAAGGATAATGTATTTTAATTTGATATTTTTATGATTTATTAATTCAAGCTTGTTATTTGAGCATGTGATGCTTGTAGCTAGAGTTTGAGGCTGTTCTGTTATTCGTGCCATTGAGAGCAAATATTTTACTTATAAACGGAACAAGATGAATTTCACCAATTATTGATGTGAGACGGATAATAAATCTGTGATGATCCAACCGCATGAGAAGGTCAAGCCGGTTTAGCTCCTGATCCGGTTCTGTGTTGAACCTGTGATCACACACTCAGATCTGCTGCGGCTTTTCTCCCAAATTATTTCTGGATTATGAAAATCCGGCGCGTCTGATCCACGGCTGCTGCTTTGATCTTCTGGCTGTCAATTAAGAGCCATTAATGTTCAGCACAGCGGGCTTCATTTCAAAGACGCTCCGCTCGTTAAAACACCTCGTCAGGTTGCTGGAGCAGGTTTGGGAGGTTTAGCAGCAGCGGTTCTCTTGAGCTGTTCAGGGAAACCCGGCTGCCTTTTCCGAGCAAGAGTTATTACTTCATTTATTGAGCAGGAGCTGTAAATGCATCAATACCAGCACCGATCGCACTCTCTCCTCTGACTTTCTCATTTTTGTATCGTTTTCTTGTCTAAATCATTCCCTGTAGTGGTTCAAGATGTGCAAAAGATGTGGTCGAGGAGTTTGTGCATTGATGTCTGTAGTGGCTACATTTACATATTAATGCAAAGAATTTTTTTTTTAATTAACTAGTGAACATCACCCTAACCTTAACCTTGACTAGCCAGGGTTATTATAAAACTAAAACTAAAACCATAAAAAATATTTTCATTATTTTAAATAAAATAAATGTTAAATGAAATAAATTATACAAAATGTTAACTGAAATAAAGTATTAAACAAATAACTTATTTGATTTAAAAAATTTTCATATATGTGACCCTGGACCACAAAACCAGTCATAAGGGTCATTTTTTCTGAATAAATAATCTTTCCATTGATGTATGGTTTGTTATGATAGGACAATATTTGGCTGAGATACAACTATTTGAAAATCTGGAATCTGAGGGTGCAAAAAAATCTAAATATTGAGAAAATCATCTTTAAAGTTGTCCAAATGAAGTTCTTAGCAATGCATATTACTAATCAAAAATTAAGTTTTAATATATTTACAGTAGGAAATGTACAAAATATATTCATGGAACATGATCTTTACTTAATATCCTAATGATTTTTGGCATAAAAGAAAAATCTATAATTTTGACCCATACAATGTATTGTTGGCTATTGCTACAAATATACCCCAGCGACTTAACACTGCTTTTGTGCTCCAGGGACACATATTTTCTCATTTTTGTTTAATTTAACTTCAAGCACTAAAATAACTAAAACTAAAGCTGAAATAAAACGTATATACACATATTGACATTTAAAAAGTAAAAACTTTGTGGTTGCTTTTTTTGTGGTATTACTAAAACTTTAAAATGAAAATGGAAATTCCAAAAATAAAAGCTCATTCAAAATATATTAAAAAAAAACTATAGTATAGTATCTCACTGATCCTAAAATAACACTGCTGGCTAGTCTTGGTCATGATTGACTAATGTTTTATTTCAAATGTAAAATTTTAATAAAAATAAAACTTAAAAATAAAAATTAAATAGACATTTAAAAAAGAAACTGACTTAAAGCTGTGTGGGTTGACTCGTGTTGGGTTAGAGATGTCTGGAGTTTTCTGTCCAGTGCGGCTGGAACGCTGAGATACTGCTATATATAGAGTTTTATTTTTGTGTTTTCAGTTCTCATTTTAATTTTAATAAAAAATATTAGCAGTTTTGTTGTCATTGTTGTGTTTTTAGATCTTTGTTTGTTTTCTTTATAATTTTAGTTACAATTTGATCAGTTTTGTTGATTTTTATTTTATATTATTATATTATTTATTCTATTTTTTAGATTTAATTTTTTTTTTTTTAGTTTTCATTATAATTTTAGTTTAAAATTGAGCAGTTTTGTCATTTTTTATTTTGTATTATAATATTTATTAAAATTTTTATATTTTATTTTTATATTTTTGGTTTTCATTATAATTTTAATTAACGCTTTAGTAATTTAGTTTTGTTTTTGTCCTTTTTATTTATTTATTTTTGTCTATATAGTCTGTCTATACTGTATAGTTTTTCAGTTTTATAAAATTTTATTTCTGTGTTTTTGAATTTCAACAGGTTTTGATTTAATGACTCTAAAAACGTTTTAACCAAAACTTTTCTTTTTTTAATCATTATTTTATTATAGAATTCTCAAAATTGGTTTGAAGCACTTTGACAACCTGAATTAACCTTGGCTTGTCATAAAAAGGTCAAATTCTTTGGTTTTAATAAAAAATATATATATCAATATTACTTTAAAACAAAACATTTTGTGAAGAATTTCAGCTTTTTAATGAGACTCATTTGGGTTGCACCTGCAAAATATTTTTGACTTTATGACCCTCAAAAATATCAAGATTAATTTTAATTAAGAAACTGAAAGCTTGTTTGTTCTAGAAGAGCATTCAAGCTATTGTCTGTTTGATTTGCATAATTAATGCTTTTTTTGAATGAATGAATAGACACAGCTTTGACTTCACACTGGTCTTTGGTCCAGTGTTTTATCATCAGTGCCTCATTAAAAATACAACATTGACGTGATGCTGTAATCCGTTTGTGAGGAAGCATCATGCATCGGCTGAAATGATAAAAAATGCAGCACATGTCGGGACTTAAAAGACATGAGAGCCCTGCTTAAATATTGAAAACATAAATTTTGTTCTGGTGTTGCTGGTGTTTTTCTTTTGGAGAGAATAAAGAGTCTGGAGACGAGCGGATCGATCGCGGCACGAGAGAACAGACTTTCATGTGAACTCAAATGGCGGAGGGAATGAAGTGTTTGCTCAGGCATCAATTAAAGCAACAGAGCGGGCTTTTTCTCTGTTTGTTTGGGAAGGTGAGCGGAGATGATCAGACGTGTGTGAGTGTGTGTGTGTGTGTGAGA
>NW_015548215.1:369376-373548 GCF_001515605.1 Sinocyclocheilus anshuiensis | reverse complement strand
TGTGTGTGAGTGTGAGTGTGTGTGTGTGTGTTGAGTGTGAGTGTGAGTGTGAGTGTGCGTGTGTTTGTCAGTGTGAGTGTGTGTGTGTGTGTGTGAGTGTGTGTGTGTGTGAGTGTGAGTGTGTGTGTGTGTATGTGTGAGTGTGTGTGTCTGTATGAGTGTGTGTGTGAGTGTGTGTCGCTCAGTGTTTAGCTTCGACTTTGGCTGAAGTATTGATGTGCCATCAGGCCCGGTGGAAACTTTCGTGTCAGAGTTAATAAGACGAGCGCCGCAGACGTCTGGACTCTGTCGAGATACGCTGAGCCTCCAGCGCACAGCGGCATTCTGGGACTGTTTGCACAGATGAGCTAATCGAATGCCAGCAAAAGGGAGTTTCGTAAAGCCCAAAGCTTAGTATAAACTAAAATACTGTGAGAAATTATGACTCTCACGAAAACATGTTCACGTCATGTTTCACCCTTACATCAAAAAATGACATTATGATATTATTTCCCTGATAATTTAACACATTTTACTCTAAAAGTATCCTTCTTACTTTAATAATACTTTACCTTATGTAAAAAAAAAATTATTTACATAATTTTAAATATATAATTTAATTTATATTACAATACACATTTTACTAAATTGCTATTAAGTTACTTTTTTTTAAACTTTTTTCTTATTTTAATTATTTTTTTTTTTTTACTTTTTTTAAATGTCTATAGTTTATTTACATTTTAGTTTTAAGTTTTAATTTGTTTTATTATTGAATAATTATTTAATTCTTTAAAGTATTTAATTTATTTTTATTTTAGTACTTCAAGTTAAACTAAACAAAAATGAAAACTGTTGCTTTAGCACATTTAAATTTTTTTTGTATATATATTACAGTTTATTTCAATTAACATTTATTTAAATAATTATTTTTTTAATGGATTGTTTTTAGTTAACAGTAATGACCCTGGGATGGGTTTCATTAAAATGATCTATAATTATCTATTTTTAACACATTTTGATTTAATGACTCAAATTTTTTCAAGTCACGTTTTTAAAATATAAATATTATTTTAAAACAAAACATTTCTTTCAATAATTTCAGCTTTTTAGCGAGACTCACATTTTACCCTATAACCAAAAAATGAAAGACTCAAGACGACTTTTTGCAAATTATTATTTTAATGATGATTAAACACATTTTAATTTATATTAATATTAAAATGCACTTCTTATACTTTTATGAATCTGGCAATTTACTTATAAAATATATAATTTAGATAATTTAAAATATATAATTTATATAACATTATAAATTGTATTAAGTTACAGTTAAATTACTAATTTACTATTCAATTTTTTTAATAAATCAAATGAATTATTGATGATAATTTGATTCTTGATGATTCTTTCATGATTCTTTCTCTCAGTTCACAGTATTCTCAGTGCCAATTCATCATTGTCATTACTGCAATTTTACAACATTACATGAGAAATACTGTAATACAGTAACTTTCTAAATTTAATTCAAGTACATTCATGACATTATTATTTTTTTTAATTGCACAATTTCAACAATATTACAATAATTGGAATTTGGGTCTAAAATATGTTCAATTTTTAATGAAAATAGTCACAATGCAAAAAAAAAAAAAAATCCTATAACAGGCTTATTTTATTTTAATATTTTTTATTTTATTTTGTTTTGTTTTGTTTTGTTTTGAAGTGTGACGTGGACAGGTTTCCTTAAATTGATGCTTGGTGTAATCGAGTGCATTGGACCGTTTGCGACTGCGGAGAGCTCGAGTGGAGACGAGATTACGCGGGGTTTTGTTCAGAAGAAACACCTGAGAACCAGTAAACGTGTTTTTCATTCCTCTGGGCACCAGCTGTTTGAATAAAAAGAGATGCATGTGTTTATGTGTGTTAGTTTTAGTGAGCTGTGCATGTGATCAGTGTGTGTTCGTTCCCATGACTGTGGTGTTGCTGCAGATCTAATCTGAACTCAGAGCCCTCGTCATCCTGACAGCGACATGCTCCCAGATCAAGGGAATCCCAGCACCAAACCAAACCAAAACACAAGCTGTTTGGTCACAAAATGTAGTTGATCATGTAAAATCTGGCGTCTCCTTTTCACATCAGCGAGCAGAAGATGTTGCATGCTGTCAAAATAAAAGAGCAGACGTGAGAGACGCAGTCATTACACTCGAACCCCGACTGCGACGCCCGAAATAAATTCACACAATTCAATCGCGCTTATTCTGAGCCAGATCCTCCGCTCCTGGCCGTGTGCATCGCGAAGATGAGTGGAAAAGCAGATTCATGCTCAGAAATGTCATGCAAACATCAGAACGCTGAGAGAGAAATGTTGTGATGGATGTTAATATTGGCGGCTGGGACGGCTGTGCTTGAGCCGCTCTCCGGCGCGGTAACGTAAACAGCAATTGTGTTTGTAGCACCAGATGAAAACGAGCGAGAGCGGTTTCGACTCGAGGAGAACAAGCGCTGGCTAACGGTGATGATGTTCTCCAGCAGTGTGCAGTGACTGATTGATTGGCGTTGATTATGCAGGAGTTCCATTGATTGACAGAATTAATTATTCTTCACACCGACTGAATGAATGAATGAATGAGAATCTCAGTGTGAGTGGAGCTTCTGCTATCTATCTATCTATCTATCTATCTATCTGTGATTCTGTCCTTTTATCATCCATCCATCCATCCAACATCCCTCATTCTGTCCATTCATCATCCATCCATAATTGTCCTTTCATCATCCATCCATCATTCTGTCTTTTCATCCATCCATCCATCCATCATTCTGTCTTTTCATCATCCATCCATCATTCTGTCTTTTCATCCATCCATCCAACATCCCTCATTCTGTCCATTCATCATCATCCATAATTGTCTTTTCATCATCCATCCATCATTCTGTCTTTTCATCCATCCATCCATCCATCATTCTGTCTTTTCATCATCCATCCATCATTCTGTCCTTACATCATCCATCCATCCATCCATCCATCCATCCATCCATCCATCCATCATTCTGTCTTTTCATCCATCCATCCATCCATCCATCCATCCATCTGTCTTTTCATCCATCCATCCATCCATCCATCATTCTGTTTTCATCATCCATCCATCATTCTGCCTTTCCATCCATCCATCCATCAAATCTCAAATCTTTCATGACTGTCAAGTCAACATTCCTAGACTGTCTTGTCTAACTTTTAATATTTATTTATTATTTTTTTTATTTTTTTTTTAGCTTTTTTTCATTTCAGTTAATTCAAACTCTACTTTGTTACATTCAAATTCAAATCGTAATTCTGCATCCTGTTTGCCACCTAGGTTCAAATTCAGGAATTGAATTTAAAGTGTTCTCAATTCAGTTATCAATTATGCACAATCCTACCATATATGCATCATTTACCAATAACAAAATTATTATTATTATTCACAATATTTACTCGGTCCACTAAAATAATGCATTAACTCAATAAGAATGATGATTTTCCACGTTTGCACCATATTGGCGCTTGGTATTTCACATGGCCTGCTGATATATGTTGGTGTGTGACTGGTTTTGAGGTTGTAAACATCCCGGATGTGTCCTCTCCTCTCTGCAGAAGACTGTCTCCTGGAGAAACCCTACACAGACTGCGGCTACAGTCAAGGCAAAGACGACGACTTCGACTGGGAGCAGATCAACACCAAGCAGAAACCCTCCTCAGAGCCCTGGCTGCCGTCAGGTCAGTGAGTCCTGGTGCTTTAGAGCTGGATGTCATGATTAGTGGTCGACCGATATATCGCCAAGGCAGATATATCGGCCGATATTTGGCATTTTTCAAATATCGGCATTGGCCGATAAGTTTTTCTGTTTGGCCGATGCGTTCCAGGCTTTTATTTTGACGGCGCACCGGACTTTTATTTTGACGGCGCTGAGAGCGCCATTCTTCTCCCTCTTGTTCGCCGTCGTCATTAACAGTTCTGTCTAATACGGATAGAAGTCTGTCTAATAATCAGATAGAACTGTTAAACAAAGGAATTAAAATGTATACAAAAAGTATTATAACGATTGCTTTTATATTATTAGTAATAGAAAGGCAAACATTATAATACTTTCTCGTTTGCCGTCAGCATTCAGCAAATACGCATTTACATCATTTAAACAAATCTTTGAATGGCTAA
>NW_015548215.1:367808-368725 GCF_001515605.1 Sinocyclocheilus anshuiensis | reverse complement strand
TCTGTCTTTTCATCCATCCATCCATCCATCCATCCATCCATCTGTCTTTTCATCCATCCATCCATCCATCCATCCATCCATCTGTCTTTTCATCCATCCATCCATCCATCCATCATTCTGTTTTCATCATCCATCCATCATTCTGCCTTTCCATCCATCCATCCATCAAATCTCAAATCTTTCATGACTGTCAAGTCAACATTCCTAGACTGTCTTGTCTAACTTTTAATATTTATTTATTATTTTTTTTATTTTTTTTTTAGCTTTTTTTCATTTCAGTTAATTCAAACTCTACTTTGTTACATTCAAATTCAAATCGTAATTCTGCATCCTGTTTGCCACCTAGGTTCAAATTCAGGAATTGAATTTAAAGTGTTCTCAATTCAGTTATCAATTATGCACAATCCTACCATATATGCATCATTTACCAATAACAAAATTATTATTATTATTCACAATATTTACTCGGTCCACTAAAATAATGCATTAACTCAATAAGAATGATGATTTTCCACGTTTGCACCATATTGGCGCTTGGTGGCCTGCTGAGCCTGCTGATATATGTTGGTGTGTGACTGGTTTTGAGGTTGTAAACATCCCGGATGTGTCCTGCAGAAGATGCAGAAGACTGTCTCCTGGAGAAACCCTACACAGACTGCGGCTACAGTCAAGGCAAAGACGACGACTTCGACTGGGAGCAGATCAACACCAAGCAGAAACCCTCCTCAGAGCCCTGGCTGCCGTCAGGTCAGTGAGTCCTGGTGCTTTAGAGCTGGATGTCATGATTAGTGGTCGACCGATATATCGCCAAGGCAGATATATCGGCCGATATTTGGCATTTTTCAAATATCGGCATTGGCCGATAAGTTTTTCTGTTTGGCCGATGCGTTCGAGGCGTGACTTTTATTTTGACGCGC
>NW_015548215.1:366094-367602 GCF_001515605.1 Sinocyclocheilus anshuiensis | reverse complement strand
ATTCCGCAAATACGCATTTATATAATTTAAACAAATCTTTGAATGGCTAATGAACATTTAATTTCACAAACCTTGCGGACTTAGTCGAATCCAGTTGTGAGATCTTGTGAAGTGTGCGTGTGATCTGCATGATCGCGTGTTCTCTGCGTGACTTTCGGTCCGTGCAAATTGAATGCTTTAAACATTAAACTCGTGATTTCAAATTATGCTGCGCTTTATGCATTTACCCACTGTCATATTCATGTCATTTTCACTGTGTGCTGTATGTAAAGTGAGTGTTACCTTGGCTTTATTTGAAAAAAATATGATTCCCAATGCACACAAACTTCCCAGAATACTGAGTGCCCTGTTGATTACAGTTTACTTACTTTTTAATTATATTTTTATTAAATATTTATTTATTTGTGCAAAATACTTTGTCATCTAAAGTATAAGTATGTTTATTTTACAAATTTATTTTTTAATCCATTTTCAAATGATTTCAAATTTCTTAAATATTAATTAAAATAAATACAATTATATCGGCTTTATATCGGCCATCGGCCACCCTGCTTTCCAAGATATCGGCATCGGCTGTCAAGAAACCAATATCGGTCGACCACTAGTCATGATGAATGACCTGACTCATGCTGATGTGTTTGAATGGAGTTTGAGGCTTCAGTTTCTGCAGCGTTGTGTCTCTTTGATTCATTATTTCAGCATGTGTTCAGAGTCGATTTGATAAACTCTGTCGGACAGACTCCTGCTACGCCACTTTAACAGGTTTTAATGGGAAGGTGAAACTCTGATCTGTTCTGCAGAGAATCCAGTGAGAGAGCCAGACTTGAGTACTTGAGTACAGACTTGGGGAAATACAGATTTGTGAACAGGAGGCATTTATTTTAGTATCATTCATTTATTATTGGGCAGTTTTTGTTAATATTTTGAATTAGACTTGATTTTTATATTTTCTGTTTTCACTTGAATTTTAGTAATTTTGTTGTTTTTTGTCTTTTTTAAAAGTCATTTTTTTTAAGTGTCTTATTTATTTATTTTTTAGTTGTATTAATTTTAGTACCTCAAATTAAATAGTATTAAATAGTATTTTATTTCACTTAACATTTATTTTAAGTAATTAAAATCTTTTTATTTATTTATTTTTTAGTTGTATTAATTTTAGTACTTCAAATTAAATAGTATTAAATAGTATTTTATTTCACTTAACATTTATTTTAAGTAATTAAAATCTTTTTATTTATTTATTTTTTAGTTGTATTAATTTTAGTACTTCAAATTAAATAGTATTAAATAGTATTTTATTTCACTTAACATTTATTTTAAGTAATTAAAATCTTTTTATTTATTTATTTTTTAGTTGTATTAATTTTAGTACTTCAAATTAAATAGTATTAAATAGTATTTTATTTCACTTAACATTTATTTAATTATTTACCATGGGTGCAGCAGGCGCAATGATATTACGCAGCACCTGAAAATAGTCCCCAGCTAGGTAACTTCCAATAAGCCTA
>NW_015548215.1:363876-365781 GCF_001515605.1 Sinocyclocheilus anshuiensis | reverse complement strand
GCCAGACCCGGAGATCGGCTGAATGGATTCGAAAACGGTACAACTCAACTGTTTAACTCTAGGGGAGTTGGAAAATGAGCCTATTTTCAAAAATAGTGGAGTGTTCCTTTAAGAGTGAAAAACTGCTTTTTCAGTCCTAAAACGTCTTAATGTGATTTCTCCTGATCGTTCTGCTAATGTCTTCAGAGCTCCTCTGTGAGAAGAATGGCCTCGTTCACGTCAATAACCACACGCCACAAATAAATGTGGAGAGCACGAGCACAAGCAAATCTCTGCCATACTTTCCACTTCACTGCGCTTCATTCGTGCTCGTGTTTCTGCTGTCTGATGCATTAAAACGGCCTGTTTAATGATCAGACTCACGTGTGTGACTTCATATGTCAAAGCCAAGCATGCTATTATGGTTAAACAGCACATGGAATTACTGGAAACATTTTTCTTGTACTGCAAACCTGTTATATAGTTATAGTACTCACTATTCAGAGACATACAAACTCGGTTCCAAACTCTTGCTTCATACAGTTTTTTGTGAAATTGAGAAATTCAAAGGTTTAGCCAAAACTCATTGCAATGTTGCATTGAAATGAATTAGATTTTTTTTGTCGATGTTCTTTAAATAAAAAATTTAATAAAAATAAATAATATTTAAGCATATTATTATTATTATTATTATTATGCTTAAATAGCATTATAAAATAAATAATGTATTTTTATATAATTCATTATAATATTATACAGTTATTAAACTGATATTAAAATAATTTGTAAGTATTATAAGTAGGCAGGTCATTAAGTTTTGGAAAGTCAGTAGAATTGTTTTATTTTTGTATAATATTTTAATATGCACATTACTACTACTATTACTACTACTACTATTAATTATTATTATATAAAAAATATGTCTAATGTGTAATTATAATATTATAATAATAATACATAGTATTATCATTATTATTATTAAATAAATTTTTATTAATTTTATTTAAATTATTTAATCATTTATTTAATTCTATAATAATAATAATAATAATAATAATAATAATAATAATAATAATAATAATAATAATAATAATAATAATAATAATAATAATAATAATAATAATAATAATAATAATAATAATAATAATAATAATAATAATAATAATAATAATAATAATAATAATAATAATAATAATAATAATAATAATAATAATAATAATAATAATAATAATAATAATAATAATAATAATAATAATAATAATAATAATAATAATAATAATAATAATAATAATAATAATAATAATAATAATAATAATAATAATAATAATAATAATAATGATTATTATTTAATAAATTCATTTATTTATTAAATGTAATTATTATAATTAATAACAATAATAATTATTATTATTTAATGTATTTTTATTATATTTGATTATTTAATTATTATAATTAATAATAATAATAATAATAATAATTATTATTATTATTATATTTTTGTTTAATTTGTTAAAAATGAATAAATCTATGATGTCAGTTCACTTGTTTTGGAGCAAAGCTAATATATTCATTGGTTGTTGACATCAATGCAGTTCTATTAAACCCAGCCAGTGAGAAACACTTCACTGCAGGAAATAATGATCTGCTTTAGATTCATGTAGAGACGTGAGCAGGTCTATTCGTCACACTGACGCTGAACTGCTGCTCAAATTGACCCGGACGCACAATAAACGGCTGTTAATATGAGCTGAACGCCCGCGGGGATCCTGATGCTGCCTGCGAGACGCACGAGCGCAATAACAGCGCTAACCCTCACAGCAAACGCCCGGCGGGTTCACGTGCAAATAATGAGATTTCAAATACGCCGCGTTATCAGGACAAACACAGCTGCTCCCAAATAAATAAAGCACGGATACAGTTCATCAG
>NW_015548215.1:361625-363760 GCF_001515605.1 Sinocyclocheilus anshuiensis | reverse complement strand
GCCTCTGATTTTCCAGGATGTCCATTCTAGCCCTCACTCTGGTCAGTTCAGCCTCTCTCTGCTCTGCTATGCTCTTCATGGTCGCCAATTATTCTAATAACTTCTCCTGTCTTCGCTGCATTTGTTCCTTCCCTTGCAAACCTTCCTCGTTTTTCTTCCTAAGTTGTTCTTCTTGTAGTAGCAGAGCGGTCTTAAAGGAACACTCCACTATTTTTGAAAATAAGCTCATTTTCCAACCACCAAAGAGTTTCTTTTTACAGCTAAAAGTGCTACCGCCAGACCCGGAGATCGGCTGAATGGATTCGAAAACGGTACAACTCAACTGTTTAACTCTAGGGGAGTTGGAAAATGAGCCTATTTTCAAAAATAGTGGAGTGTTCCTTTAAGAGTGAAAAACTGCTTTTTCAGTCCTAAAACGTCTTAATGTGATTTCTCCTGATCGTTCTGCTAATGTCTTCAGAGCTCCTCTGTGAGAAGAATGGCCTCGTTCACGTCAATAACCACACGCCACAAATAAATGTGGAGAGCACGAGCACAAGCAAATCTCTGCCATACTTTCCACTTCACTGCGCTTCATTCGTGCTCGTGTTTCTGCTGTCTGATGCATTAAAACGGCCTGTTTAATGATCAGACTCACGTGTGTGACTTCATATGTCAAAGCCAAGCATGCTATTATGGTTAAACAGCACATGGAATTACTGGAAACATTTTTCTTGTACTGCAAACCTGTTATATAGTTATAGTACTCACTATTCAGAGACATACAAACTCGGTTCCAAACTCTTGCTTCATACAGTTTTCTGTGAAAATGAGAAATTCAAAGGTTTAGCCAAAACTCATTGCAATGTTGCATTGAAATGAATTAGATTTTTTTTGTCGATGTTCTTTAAATAAAAAATTTAATAAAAATAAATAATATTTAAGCATATTATTATTATTATTATTATTATGCTTAAATAGCATTATAAAATAAATAATGTATTTTTATATAATTCATTATAATATTATACAGTTATTAAACTGATATTAAAATAATTTGTAAGTATTATAAGTAGGCAGGTCATTAAGTTTTGGAAAGTCAGTAGAATTGTTTTATTTTTGTATAATATTTTAATATGCACATTACTACTACTATTACTACTACTACTATTAATTATTATTATATAAAAAATATGTCTAATGTGTAATTATAATATTATAATAATAATACATAGTATTATCATTATTATTATTAAATAAATTTTTATTAATTTTATTTAAATTATTTAATCATTTATTTAATTCTATAATAATAATAATAATGATTATTATTTAATAAATTCATTTATTTATTAAATGTAATTATTATAATTAATAATAATAATAATAATTATTATTATTATATTTTTGTTTAATTTGTTAAAAATGAATAAATCTATGATGTCAGTTCACTTGTTTTGGAGCAAAGCTAATATATTCATTGGTTGTTGACATCAATGCAGTTCTATTAAACCCAGCCAGTGAGAAACACTTCACTGCAGGAAATAATGATCTGCTTTAGATTCATGTAGAGACGTGAGCAGGTCTATTCGTCACACTGACGCTGAACTGCTGCTCAAATTGACCCGGACGCACAATAAACGGCTGTTAATATGAGCTGAACGCCCGCGGGGATCCTGATGCTGCCTGCGAGACGCACGAGCGCAATAACAGCGCTAACCCTCACAGCAAACGCCCGGCGGGTTCACGTGCAAATAATGAGATTTCAAATACGCCGCGTTATCAGGACAAACACAGCTGCTCCCAAATAAATAAAGCCAGGATACAGTTCATCAGCCCGACGCGCGGCTCTTTCATGTGATAACCGCGTCACGCCGACCTTTAGAGTGCGTCTGAAACTCAGCCGTACGGCAGATACGAGCGCTGACTGACGGCGGCACGTTTGTTTAAATGCGTGATAACCATCCACTGTCGTCTGTCAACACACTGATCCAGAGTTCAGACGTGAGATCTGAGCGTGTAGAGCAACCAAGAGTAACCCAAGAACACCGGAGCGACACATTCATAGAAACACAACACGCTTCATCAGGAGTATCAACATGACGACGAGCAGACCACACTCTCTCACACACACACACACACACACACACACACAC
>NW_015548215.1:359178-361610 GCF_001515605.1 Sinocyclocheilus anshuiensis | reverse complement strand
ACACACACACACACACACACACACACACACACACACACACACACACTCACACACACACGCGCTCACACTCACAGACTCACACACACACACACACACACACACACACCGTCCAAATGGATGGAAATTTTATATGCAAGTAAATATGCTACTTACACTATGGTTTTTCAGAGTAAATTCATATGAATGAAGTGAAGTGAACTGACTTCAGTTCTAGTTTGTGGTGTGAACCTGTCGTCTGGACTTTAATGGATGTTTTGTGGAAAAGCTCCTCTAAACATGTTGTTTTGATGTTGAGTCATGGGAAGAATGAGCTGATGGAGTCACAGCTGCTCTATGATGATTGGCTGAGCTCTCAGATGGGCGGGGCTTCTCAGCAGCCAGCCAATGATTGGATGGTGATGTACTCTGCACTTCCTCACACTGCTGTTTTTTGTGTTTAGTTTGTGGTTTATGATCTTGTTTCCTTTGGCGATTGTAAGTACTGTAAGCATGCAGTGTGCAGCTGTTGATCATCTGCTTTCAGATCAAAATGCACTTTGTTTTCATTGATAATTGAGCTGCACTTTCAGATTTACATGGCTGCTGATGGCCAGTCGTGAACGTTCATCCCGGCATTAGCCTTAGCATGGTTCATGACCACCGTCTGTTTCTCCAGATTATCCCAGAATGCCTCGGACCGCTGGTGTTTGTGTGTATGTCGCTGTGATGGTGTCGTCGGGGGTTAATTGGGACCAGCGGGGCATCAGAATGACTTCATTACATTACAGCGGGTCAGAGTTCAGACAGAAGAGACTCCTCTGAATTCATGAGGCTGAATCTATAGCATCGCTGCGATTGTCTGCTGTCTTTCGGCTCCCATTTGCATAAAGTTCATAATTTCTCAACTTTTTTCCTCTGTGCTGCTTATAGAGAATAAACTCAGTGATTATAGACAGATTAGCGTATGTAATAGTAAAGTTTGTTGGCTTTCAGACGTGATTGTTTAGCTGTTTATCTACTGAGACATTTAAGTGCATATATATATATAACTTATATAAATGGAGACCCACTTCAGGTCTTAAAGTCTCTATTAATGAGCTGAGGAGCTGAATCGGGTGTGTTAGATGAGGGAGACAGTGCTGGGCTCCAGGACAGTTTAGAAAACCATTTCAGAGACATGTTCTTAAATGTGACTCGTATAACATATATTACATGCATGCACAGTTTTAAGGTAGCTTTAATCACCTTTTTGGTAACTTCATAACTTAACTGATCACGACATTGCATGCACGTAGTTTATTTTGCGCTTTGATGTGAAAGGATACAGGCTACAGCGCGCCGGCGCCTTTGTGCGTGCAACTGAAGAGCACGAGCTTCGAGCACAGTACCGTTTCCGCGCTCGCTTGACTCGCACCTGGCTCTCCCGTTAATAAATGCACTTCTTGTCAAGAGATAAAGTGACAGAAGCAGCAGTTGTGAGTGGGGTGGCCAACCCCAATATATATCTATATATATCTCAACACCGCGCCACCGGCGGTAAGGCACGTAGTGTATTTCACGCTTTGATATGAAAGGATACAGGCTACAGCGCGCGCCGGCGCCTTTGTGCGTGTAATTGAAGAGCACGCGCTGTGAGCGCAGTACCATTTCTGCACTCGCTTGACTCGCGCCTGGCGCTGAAGTGAAGTGGAGCGCGCGTCTGAAACGTCTTAGTCGTTATGCGACTGAATAAATGCACTTCTTGTCAAGAGAAAAAGTAACAGAAGCAGCAGTTTTGAGTGGGGTGGCCAACCCTAGCCCCGCCCCTGCATTAATTGCGTTAAATATTTTTAACACGTTAAATCGCCTGCGTTAACGCACTAATTTTGACACCACTCACTCACTCACTCACTCACTCACACACATATGTTTTGAACAATTGAAGAACCATTGAAGATGTTTTGAAAAGGAATAGTCACACAAAAGCAGATTTATTTCCTACAGTGTTGCTGACTCATCTTTTCCATACAGTGAATGGTGAGCTAGAGTTGTGTAACTGAAGAAAAAAAAAAGCCCCATTAAAGTATCATAACTGTAGAAAAACATTATACTCCAAGAGTTTCCAGAGAGACTTTCCACACTGGCACTATCTTATATGGCACTAACTCTCTCCATGGCGATCGGGCCGAGAACAGGACACGCCCCTCGTGTTTTTGCCCAGATGTTTCCACTCGTTTCTTGAGGAGCGTCTCAGTCGCTGAGAGCTGAATATGAGGATCGACTCCGTTACAGTTCATAAATGGGAATTTAGTTTGAACTGGTCACAACACACATTTGATTGGGATTTTATTGGATTAAATCAGGGGTCTCCAACCTTTTTTACACCACGAACCGGTTACATTTTGAAAATATTCTCACGGACCGGCTGGAGGGGGGTGGGGGTTCTTCTACACTGGTTTAATAAATAAATTAAC
>NW_015548215.1:358308-358924 GCF_001515605.1 Sinocyclocheilus anshuiensis | reverse complement strand
ACACTGGTTTTATATATATATATATATATATATATATATATAATTATTATTATTATTTATTAAGATAAGCTGTTCTTCTACACTGGTTTAATATAAAATAATTTAAAATAATAGTAATAATTTTATAGCATAGTAGTAGTAGTACTATTGAGATGAGGTGTTCTTCCACACTGGTTCATAAAATAAAAATAAAATAACAATAATAAATAGTAATAATATTATAATAGTTAACCATCAACTATTTCTTTGAAGAATTAGACACTGATCTGAAGAAGCTGTAAACCTGTAGAGAAGCTGAACACTGTGGCACGCTGTACAAAGACACAAAGGATCAAATCATTCCCATCATAATCCCAGTATTTACAAGCCAGTTGTGGCGGATTATATGAGAACGGATCGGAATCATCTTTTCAGACCTGCTTTATCTCTGCAGGACGTCGGGAAGAATACGGCCGAATTGAATTAGCCGCTGTTACCCGCTGGTGGCACGTGACGGAGGTTAAACTCGTCTGATTTCTGGCTCTGAGCGTCCCGTCGGAGCCCGAATGGAGCCCAGCGGCAGGCTGTTCAATTCCTGCGCTCGCTCGGCTCTGGAGAATTATGGCCGGCGGTAAAG
>NW_015548215.1:355252-357893 GCF_001515605.1 Sinocyclocheilus anshuiensis | reverse complement strand
ACTCACGACCGGAAGCAGCGGAAGCGCTCCACTGCGGCATAATAAAAGCTCCGCTGCTTTCCAGCCATGTGTCACGCTCGTTCAGCGCCTCGTTTCGCTTCGACGGCTTTCAGCCTCACCCTGCTTCATTCTACTACGTTAATAAATCATTAGCTCATCCATGAACATGATTTCTGCCCGAGTCCCGTTGGATTGCATCGGCTATGGGGATTAAGACCACAACTCCCATGATTCCACACTCAGTCACCGCGTCATCAAACTACACCTTTGTCTCTTTGTTTATTTTGAATACGCGCCCTCTAGTGGCGAAAAATTACATATTGTGCCTTTAATATCCAGTTTGACTCTGAATGCGTGGCGTTACAGAAGTGGGTGTGTTTTGATGTTGGTTTCAGCGGTGACTGTGTTTGCTTTTCTCAGTGATGGAGTGTGTTTGTGCAGATGGACGTCTGCGTGAAGCGCAAGGCAATTATTAACAATCACTCTGAAGAGTGCGATTGTTTCAGTGATAACAGAGGCTTTTATGGGCTGCTGCTAACGAGGCGTCGTTAGTGCCGTGTCTGGATGCCAGCCGTTAGAGTTCAGCGCTAATAAGGCCGTGATGGATCGCTGAAAGAGACACGCACTCTGAAAAACACCTCATTATTGAACCAATCAAAGAACGAGCGGCTGAACTTCTGGAAATGATCCACTTAGTGCCGGAGAGAAAAGCTGAGATTCCTCTGCTGGAGGTTAAAATAAGGCCAGATGTGAGTGTTTTTGCTCTTCTGCTGGTCCAGAGGTCAGAGGTCAGTTTGTGACCCTTTTAGAGAATTACTCCTGAATGCAAGCGTCGTCTTTATTGACTTTTACAGGAGATGTTGTCTGTAGGACAGAGCGTGTGTCGTCTGAACAGCGTCACGAGCAGCTTTTATAATGTTTCTGAAAGAGTCTCTTCTGCTCTCCAAGGCTGCGTTTATTTGACCAAAAATACAGTAAAAATGTGAAATATTATTGTAATTTCAAACAGCTGTTTTCTATATGTATTTCTGTGATGCGCAGCTGTATTTTCAGCATCATTACTCCAGTCTTCAATGTCACATGATCTTCAGAAATCATTCTAATATGCTGATTTGCTGCTCGAGAAACATTTCTGATTATTATCAATGTTGAAAACATTAATATTTTTGTGGAAACTGTGATACATTTTATTTTTCAGGATTCACAGATGAACAGAAAGTTCAAAAGAACAGCATTTATACGAAATAGAAAGCATTTGTAACATTATAAATGTCTTTACTGACACTTTTGAGCAATTTAATGCATCCTTGATGAATAAAAGTATTATTATTATTATAATTATTGAATCTTACTTTCCTCAAACTTTTGAATAATAGTGTATCACGGTTTCCACAAAGTAATAATTTTGCAGTAACTGGAGTAATGATGCTGAAAATTCAGCTTTGATCACAGAAATAAATTACAGTTTAACACATATTCACATAGAAAACAGTTCTTTTAAATTGTAATAATATTTCACATTTTTACTGTATTTTTGATCAAATAAAATGCATTTGATGAAATAAAATTAACAGGAATAAATTACAACTTACAATAAATTCCAACAGAAAACAGTTCTTTTAAATTCTAATAATTTTTCACTGTATTTTTGATCCAGTAATGTGTATGTGATCAAATAAAATTCAGCTTTGATCACATTAATAAATTACACTTTACAATATATTCAAATGTAAAATGGTTATTTTTAATTGTAATAATACTACACATTTTGCAGTCTTGGTGAACAGAAGAGACTTCTTTCAAAAACATAGAAAAAAAAGGTAATTATTCTAAGCTTTTGACTGGTAGAAACTAGTTCTGAAACTTTCAGAGCTCAAAACCTCCGCTCCAGTCCAAAAAGAGCATTTACTGAAACTAAAGTGCAGAAATGCTCATTCTGAAGAATCCCAGCTTTAGAAACGAGAAGCTAAAGATCGCTGGAAATAAATAAATTAACGGCTGGAACTGCAGGAGTTTGACTCGCACAAATCACTTTAGATGAGCTATTCATGCACAAAAGACTAAATTGCGCCCGTTTTTCTTGGTAAGAGGCAAAGGAACAGTAAAATACTAGAATTATGTTGTTTCTCACCTCTGTGCGAGAGGACATTTGCATCAGTCGCTTTATCTTCTGTTGTAGGTGACGATTTTCTCTTATTGTACGTGAAATCTTGGCCTGACTAAGCTGTAATCGTGCACGACTTACTCAGATCACAGACCGCACATGCTTTCCTTAAAAAGGCTATTCATTTCCTGATTTCATTTGGAAGCTATGAATGAAAGCTTATTTCACATTATGATTTTTTTTTATTAATATTTCTTTGAATATTTTTAATAATAATTTTTTTTATTAACATTATTAATAAGTATCATTATTTATTAATTGTATTTATATATTTTACTTTTTTGAAACCCAGAACATTCTGATTTATTAAAAAAATACATATCATAAAAATTTTAATTAGGAAATCAGGAAATTAGAGTATTAATTTCCTGATTTCATACGGAAGCTAATCTTTAATTTGATTTTGTTTTTCATTTTATTTGCCTTTTAATATTAGTTTAATACTTTTAATATATTATTTATAAATATTAATTTATA
>NW_015548215.1:351724-354044 GCF_001515605.1 Sinocyclocheilus anshuiensis | reverse complement strand
ATTAATACATATTTATATATCATTAAAAATAGTAGATTAATATATTTTACTTTTTACATTTATTTTAATTTTGGTTTGTTTTTTTCATTTTATAAATTTTTGTAATTTAGTTAATTACAAAATTTCAATTGAATAATTTAGTTAATTTGTAATAAAACGTTTAGTTTTAATTTTTACATAAAACACTCAATACTGCCGAAGTCTGATCTCACCTATTGTGTATAAAGTGTGTTACTGATAATATTGTAATTATATTATAATATTATACAATAATGAAATTAATTATATAATTCATAATATAATTATAATTTAGTGTATTTATAATAGTAGTAATATTGATATTGAGATAAAAAATAATGTGATATAATTCTAATGCAATTATAGATGTTATGTAAAGTGAATGAACTGATGGTGTGAGTCTGTTGTAAGCAGTGTGTCTGTGCTTCTCTGATGGAGAGGAATCTTCACTGCTATGAGCTGTATTAGCTGAACACATGGAGGTCAGTGGAGTCTCAGCGCCGCCGCTGGCCGGAGCAAACGCCGCGTCTGTGCCACAGGTGTCCCGTGAGCCGTGGAGCGCAGCCAGATCCAGCAGCGGCCCATAAAGAGCGCTCAGAGTGCAGCTGCTGCGGCCGTTACCCAGAGTGCCGAGCGCAGAGCCAATGGCTGATATTGATCAGATCAGAGAGCGCACATGCTTCCTTCAGTCATTCAGCAGAGAGTGCTGATTGGCAGCTGGACAGATTCCCAGCCAATCAGAAACATCCTCAGTCTAATGAGGGATCTAGGGTTTCCAGCAGGAAGTTCAGCATTAGTTCACAAAGTTCTTGACCAGTTTTATATACAGGGCTTTTTTCACACTTTTTAAATATTAATTTAATATTTAATTTCCCAGGCCTGAATTCTGAATTATTAAAAAAAAATTTGGAAGCTAATTTATCATTTTAATTTGTTTTTAATTTTTATTCACTTTTTAAATATTATTTAAATATTTTTACTCATATATTTTTCTATTGTATTTCATTTATCTTTTATTAATATATTATTCATATTATTAATAAATCTTAATATTTAATCATTTTATTTACATATTTAACTTTTTTGAAATGCAAAACATTAAAACTAATTTTGAATATTGAATATTTTGAATTTATATATATACACACACACACACACTCGCACACGCACACACACACAGTAATGAATATATTTTACTTTTAATTTGTTTTAATATGTTATTACTACATTTGTATGTTTATTATTAATTATTATATTTAATATTATTAACTATTAATATAGTATTATTAATAAATATGAATATTTATTAATTTTATTATAATGTTTTAATTTTATTTAGTAAATTTTTAATTAAATTTATAATTTTAATTTTGCTTCGTTTCCTTCTGAGGATGTGTTTATGGAGGTCACGCATGTTCTCCTCTCAGTGTTTCATGCACATCAGTGATGTGAGAAATCAAATGCATGTTAACTCTATTAGCAGACGCTTCCCTCAGGCAACAGTTCCTCATTCACTCCCTCAGAAATCCCATTTCCAGCGGCCCTCCTTCAATTTACAGTGTGCTTTACATGTGAAGGTTAATCAATAAACAGGCGCGAGTGTGTCCGGTTACGGGACCGCCGAGACCCGCGCTAATCCCAGCACGGAGAAATTGGAAAAGAAGCGCTGGATAATTCCAAACAAACATGTTCATCAGCGGCTCGCCGGGGATCCGCTACAGATTGTGTGTGTGTGAGTGTGTGTTAATGATAATGCAAGGTTACAGCAGCGTTTATTTCTGAAAGCCATTGATTGTGTTACTTCCACAAGAGCTCTTGTACGTTATTCACACTCAACGAGACGCAAAGCATTATGGGTCGGACAGGCTGTGTGTGGACTGCAATGATTAGTGACGCCTCCGTTAATGAAGAAGGAACTTTGGCCGCTGATCAGTGAATGAAACGGACATTCGATTCCCCTGAATAGAGTTTCATTAGATCAGATCAGACCAGCACTGCACTGATTACAACACATTTGATTATTAATGGCTCATGTTTGGCTTTATTAGTGTTTTAGTGTTGAAATGCATAACATTCTGAAAACACCCTAATTTTCCTGATTTCATTTGGAAGCTAACAAAAAAAAAGTTTTTATTTCCTTTAAGTTTTATTTTATACATTTCCACGAATACATTATTTTTAATTTTGTAAATTTTTATTAATATATTATAAACATATTAATATAACTTTATATAATTATTATTATAAATAATAATATTTATTCATTTTATTTATATATTTTAATTTTTTAATTTCTTCATTT
>NW_015548215.1:339696-351415 GCF_001515605.1 Sinocyclocheilus anshuiensis | reverse complement strand
TTATTAAATGACATAATTTATACATTTTTTTATTTATTTTTATTTCAATTTAATTACTTTTATTACTATATTATTAATACATTGATATGAACCTATTTATATTGATATTTATTAATTTGGTTTTATATATTTACATTTTGTTATTTTAATTTTTAATTTCATTTTGTGCCAAGAACTATTAAAAACCAGCTAAATACTGAGTGAGAATATCACTTTTTTTAAATGTTTTTATCTATTTATTATTACAAATGTTGCTATGAACTTTTTATTGTTATTAAATGTTAATATTTATTCATTTTATTTATATATTTAAATTTTTGTATTTTATTTTGGGCCAAAAATAAGTATTAAAATCCAGCTAAATACTAAGTGATAGTATACTTTATTTTTTTATTTTTTTTAAATATTATTTTTTATGTAATTTTTTTATAATGATTATTTTATTTTTATTTGTTTAAATGTTTAATTATATTTTTATTATTATATTATTACAAATATTACTATTAACTTTATATTATTAATAAATATTTATATTTATTTTTTATTTATATATTTATATAAAAAAGTCCTATTTAATTTTAGACCAAAAACTATTAAATACCAGCTAAATACTGTAAGAATTATTATTTTTTTAAATGTGTCATTTTTAATAATTAATATGTTTTATGTTTTCAGTTTAAATGTTGGGAGCTCTCATCTTGTCAGTGTTTAGGCATGTTTGTTGTTGATTGTGTCTGTTGTCCTTACAGAGCTGCTCTGATGTTCGTGATCCCTGTGTGCTGAAATCTCATTAGTGAGCTCTATGATAACTGGACGCGATATAATCTCTCTCTCTATTTATTTTCCCCCGTACTGAGCAGTAAAAAGCATTTAGCTTGTGTTTTATGTGACTTCAGAGCTTTGCCCTTTATGGAAATGCACCAGTTGCTTTTAAAAGCCTCTTCCTCTTAATTGCTCCTGAGAGCCGCATTGTTGAGGGGAGAAACACATTTCGCTGCCGAGTGAATTATCGGCGGCACTAAAACAATCCCATTATTACCTGCTTTCAGAATAGTTTGCAGATGACGCCGCTGATGCGTTCTGCGCTGGCAGTAAGCTCCGATCGTCTCTTACCTAATGATGTTTCCTCTTTAACGCCACCAGCGGGTCAAAGGTCACTGAGCTCGCTCTGTTTATCTGCGAGCGTCTTCAAACGGGTCCTCTCGCGTGATCAGACCAGCTGCTTATGGAGTTCAGATCCACCCTGCAGTGAGGGCATCAGATGGTAATACTGGCAGTCATACTGAGTGATGACTGTATTCATATTCCATATTTACAATCCAAGGTTTTTCAATGAATGGTTTTACCATGGTATATGACTAAAAAACATGGTATTTCCATTTTACCAGAAAAACCATGATATAGCCAGAAAGTACCATGGTATGTTGTACATGTTCCATTCAGTGTTATTTTATTATTTATTATTATTATTATTACAATGTATTATTATTATGAATATTACTATTATTAATATTTTGAATTTGCTTTTATTTTTATATTTTAGTTTAGGTTTTAGTCATTTTGTTGTGTGCTTTTGTCATTTTTTATATTTCTATTTAAGTATTTTTATTATTTCAGTTTTAGTAATTTATACAGAATATCTATTAACACATTCATGGGTCATTTTCCCCTCATTTTCATTGCTACGATTATGGAAAAGCATTAATTTAATCCGTAATGCTGGAGCATGCATTGCATAGCACGACTTCTGTTCTACTCATGGTTTAATGTTTAAAAATGAATTTAAGGCAGACATCAATGTACAAGTATTGCAATTTTACAGTTGTACTATAAAATAAAATAAAAATTATTTTTTTATTTTTATATAATTTTTCTTAATTTTTTAAAAATTCTACAGTGAAATATTACAATAGTAATATTTATTTAATGTATTTTTGTAATATTATTACTATTATTTTATAATCATATTAACACATAATTATAAAATTTTAGGCCAAATTGTGCAGCCTTACAAACAAGCGTAAAGAAAGCAAAAAAAAAAAAAAAAAAAAAAATTTTATTTTATTTTATTATTTTATTTCATTTTTCAAACAAAAAATAACCAAACAGTATTTTATACATGTACTATGCAGTGTTATTTTACTTTTTATTGTATATTATTATTAATATTTTAAGTAATTAAAAAAAGTATATTTCTATTTAGCTTGAATTAATTTCAGTTTTAGTCATTTTACTTTTTTTGAGTTAGTTACCAAAGCAACATTTTTGTTTATTTATTTATTTATTTTACTTCAATAATCAGTTACCAAAAAAGATATTTAATATTTTTAGTTCTAGTAAACAATAACAACATCGGTACCACGGTGTATTTCAAAGTACCATAGTATTACCATCGATACCATCACTGTACAATGAGGCCACCGCAGTACTGTTTTGTAAGGGAGTATTACCGTGGTAAATGTCCAAAAAAACGTGGTATTAAGTGTCAAGCAAACTGAGCTAATGCAGCGGCGTGTTTGAGAAACTGTCAGCAGACACTTGGCACGCTGCAGGAAAATCAGCAGCAGATTGCAGCCGTTGCTCCACGGATGAAGAGAGAAGCGTTTAGTCCGTCTAATGAGTTACACAAACAACACACAGCAGGTGTGTGTCAGACGCCGGCACTGCCAACTCCATTATACGCCACACGAGCGTAATTACCTTACAGCACATTTCTTCAGGAGCTGCTTCCACTCAACATCTCCCAGAAGCTGATAGCTGATATGAGACGAGTGCATTAACTCAGCCGTAAAACCATAATGAAGCAGGAAGGTGCGTTAACATGGACACTTCTGCTGCTCTAATTCAATTTCACCTTGTAACTCTGTACAGTAGGCCAAACATAACAAGATCTGCCATCCCATAATTCACAGAGATCAATGCAGATGAAATGAACGCTGATGTGATTCAGCAGCTTCTGGAGAATCGAGAAGAAACTTCAAAACTTCTGCAGTAAGAAACTGAGAGAGTTTGAGACATTCACCAAAATCATGCTGATTGATACCTGTTTGTTGTTGCTTAGATCCTTTAAATCTTGTAAAAGACAAAACAAAACATTGTTTCTGAAGTAAATGTGAAGAAACTCACCGCCACACTGCTAATGTGTTCTGGGTGGTTGCTAAGGTGTACTGTGTTGTTTATATGTTGTTGCTAAGTTGTTCTGGGTGGTTGCTGGGGTACTCAGGGGGGTTGCTAAAGGGTTCTGGTGGTTGCTAAGGTTTATTGGTGGTTGTTATGTAGTTTCTAGGAGTTTCTGGGCAGTTGCTAGGATGCTCCAGATGATTGATATGTGGTTGCTAGGTTGTACTGTAGTGTAGTTGTTTCGATGTTGTTGTTAAGGGGTTCTGCGTAGTTGCTAGGGGGTTCTGGTGGTTGCTAAGGTGTATTGGTGGTTGTTATGTAGTTTCTAGGAGTTTCTGGGCAGTTTCTAGGATGTTCCAGATGATTGATATGTGGTTGCTAGGCTGTACTGTAGTGTAGTTGGTTCTCTGTTGTTGTTAAGGGGTTCTATGTGGTTGCTAGGGGGTTCTGGTGGTTTTTATGTGGTTGCTAGGGTGTACTGTACTGTAGTTGTTTCTATGTTGTTATTAAGGGGTTCTAGGTGGTTGCTAGGGTGTACAGGGTGGTTGCCATGGAGTTCTGGGTGTTTTTTATGTGGTTGCTAGGGCGTACTTTACTGTACTTGTTTCGATGTTGTTGTTAAGGGGTTTTGCGTGGTTCCTAGGGGGTTCTGGTGGTTGCTAAGGTGTATTGGTGGTTGTTGTGTAGTTTCTAGGAGTTTCTGGGCAGTTGCTAGGATGTTCCAGATGATTGATACGTGGTTGCTAGGATGTACTGTAGTGTAGTTGTTTCTGTGTTGTTGTTAAGGGGTTCTATGTGGTTGCTAGGGGGTTCTGGTGGTTCTTATGTGGTTGCCAGGGTGTACTGGGTGGTTGCTATGGGGTTCTGGGTGGTTCTTATGTGGTTGCTAGGGCGTACTGTACTGTAGTTGTTTCGAGGTTGTTGTTAAGGGGTTCTGCATGGTTGCTAAGGTGTTTTGGTGGTTGTTGTGTAGTTTCTAGGAGATTCTGGATGTTCCAGATGATTGATATGTGGTTGCTAGGATGTACTGTGGTGTAGTTGTTTCTGTGTTGTTGTTAAGGTGTTCTATGTGGTTGCTAGGGGGTTCTGTTTTTTTTTATGTGGTTGCTTGGGTGTACTGTACTGTAATTGTTTCTATGTTGTTGTTAAGGGGTTCTAGGTGGTTGCCAGGGTGTACTCGGTGGTTGCTATGGGGTTCTGGGTGTTTCTGATGTGGTTGCTAGGGTATTTTCGTGCAGTCTGGTGTAAGAAGAGTGCCTGTAATCTACCGGTCTATGGGATTTGTCACCTGTTTTATGGTCCAGCAGGTAAATACGGTGCGTCTGATCTCTTATTAACCGCACATCTCTGGTGATCAGGTGATCAGTTTCCTGTATTCGGTCTTAATCACTCCGTTCTCAGCTGTGACCTTGTGTTTTCCCATCTTTCCACCCTCAACTCAAGCATTTCTTCATGAAAGTCCATATGTTCCTCATCATGCGTGCCTCTCGCTGCTGCATCTGACTAAATCAAACAAATATCAAAGCTGCTTGAAGATGGTGGCGTGAGGAACAAAGCGGTGCTTCCAGATTGACGAGCAGCTTTTGTAGAGTTTTAAACTCAAGGAGGAGAAACACGTCAGCTGAGTGATGAAGAGCAGAGGCTTTGATGATGATGATGATGATAGACAGCAGATTTAGGATTGCTCATGTAGATACATAAGACCTGCTGAGGATTATGGGTAAAGATGTCACCTGACATCTGAGACATGTTAAACTGCAGCACTGAATCATCAAATGCCTGTGTTTACATGTACAGTCACATTCAGGAGCTTTTATCACTGCTGGATAGTAACTGATTACATGTAATCCCGATTACAGAATCAGATTTAAAAAAATACGTACTTGTAATTAGATTATACGGCACTGTGAAATACTTGTAGTTAGGGCTGCACGATTTGGAGAAAAAATCTAATCTTAGGCTACTCATCAGAGTGATATTCTCCACAGGATCTAGCTGCGCGACGCATTGCGTTGTGAGGTAAATTCTGGGTAATTTCTCTCAGCGCGTCTTCTTCCAGAAACAAAAAGTAGCCGGGATGAACTTGTTTGTTTACGCGGAGGTGATGTGGGCGTTTACAAGCTGATACAGGTTGGTTGTGTTGCCTCGCGAGGTCGACACAGACGTTCGGCAGGTTTTACAAAGTACTTGCCTTTGAAGTACATCAGAACGTCGAAATCCAAAATAATTCCAAACATATGCGGTGCTTTTTCGTTTAGGTACCAAGTCGTCTGCAGACACACTTTGTTGGGAAGTTGAACTGCTGCTACCACTCGCGCTTATCTTTTCCAAACGGCGTTATTTGCTGGTTCAGTCAGCACGTGCAGTGAATGCCCCCTATTGGTTAAACTCTGCATCAAAGTAAAATGCGCATGAAGCAAACTGTCAAAAACTACATAGATGCTTGTTAAATCTCTGATAGTCCTTCATCTAAATAATCGCAGCTCTTGCGATTTGAAAATCACACCCTTTCAAATCGCGATTTCGGTTTACAAACGATTAATCGTGCAGGCCTACTTGTAGTCAGACTACAGTTATTTTTTATAGATTTCATATTATTCACACAATGGCAGTAAATTATTCACAATGTATTCTAATTTTAAAAGTAGTCAGAATGCATTACCTAATATGTGTAATCCAACAGATTAATTTTTTCGTTATGTAATTTGTAATCAGTAATGGATTAATTAATCTACCAGCACTGTTTTTTTTTTTCATGTTCAACATGGGATCTGTTTTTATATATTTCTGTCTGTCAGATGTTTGGATTATAAAGTATGGAAGCCCGTTTCCGCCACCGAAAAAAATAAATAAAGGTTATTACGACTTTTTATCTCTCAATTCGGACTTGTGTGATAGAAACTCGCAATTTGGAGATATAAACTCAGAATTGCGAGATTAAAAACTCGCGGTTACCTTTTTAAATGTTTTATTCAGTGGCGGAAACAGGCTTCCATAGTAAAGTGTTTGTGCATGAGTTGCTTTGATATTTAGTCTAATGCATGAGATTCAGACGTTTATGAAGTTGTTTTTGGTGTCACCGTGCATGGATTTATTCTGATAATGAATTCCTCGAGCAGGAATCACTCCAGCTGATTTATTCGATGCTGGTGTGTTTTGTGTCTCTGCGATCATGTGCCGCCAGAGGAACTGATCACGGGAGCGCTGATACTTTCAGGAAGGTTTTTATTCTGTGTCTGTTATCAGCCTGCTGTCATTTATCTCAGACAAACGTCTCTCGTTCACACCTGACTGAGCTCGATTGTTGCTCTTTCTTCAGCTGTTTTCACACGAGGCAGAATCACTGTCGGACTGTCGCTAATGAAAGAGCAGCTGCTCGAAAGTGACGCCGATTACAGGAACGCTGAACCGCTGTCTTCACAGACCCCATAACACTTCCAGATGTATATGTACACTGCCGGTCAAAAGTTTGGGATCAGAACCATTTTTAATGTTTTTACAGGAGTTTCTTAACCACATCAAGGCTGTATTTATTTGATCAAAAATACAGGAAAAAGTGTAATATTGTGAAATATTATTATAACATTTTTCTATTTTAATATACATTAAAATGTAATTTATTTCTGTGATGCAGCGCTGAATTTTCAGCATCATTACTCCAGTCTTCAGTGTCACATGATCTTCAGAAATCAGTATAATATGCTGATTTATTATCAGAGGTGGAAACTGTAATATTTTTTTGGAAGCTGTGATACTTTTCTTCAGGATTCTTTGATGAATAGAAATTGAAAAAGAATAGCATTTATTCAAAATATAAATCTTTTCTAACAATATACACTACAGTTCAAAAGTTTGGGGTCAGTAAATTTTTATTCTTTCTTTTTTTGAAAGAAATTAAAACTTTTATTCAGCAAGGATATGTTAAATTGTTAAGAAGTGATAGCAAATATTTATATTGTTGGAAAAGATTTATATTTTGAATGAAGGCTGTTTAACTTTTTATTCATCAAAGAATTCTGAAAAAAGGCAACTGTTGCCAACATTGATAATTCTAATAATAAATCAGCATATTAGAATGATTTCTGAAGGATCATGTGACACTTTATACTGGAGTAATGGCTGATGGAAATTCAGCATCATATAATATCATTATATATTATGTATTTTTTTTACAAATGTTAAAAATATAATAATAATATATATAAAAATATTTTAATAAATAAATAGATTTATTATAAATATAACATATACAAATATAAAAATATATTCAATTATTTCTATATTTTATATATATTAAAGTATATTTACTTTTAAATGAAAGAACATTTTTAAAGTAAGCTAAGCAGAATGAGGTTTCGTTGCTGGAGCTCATGCTGCCTTCAAGTCCCTCTGGGAAATTCTTTCATAATGAGCTCAGGAATCATAATTACTAACCCTAAAGAAGTTCAATTACTTATTTTGATCAACACTAATTAGTTCCACCATGATATTTTTAATCGATAAGCTTCCAACCAGAAAATCCTGGATGATCCGGCTGATGCTCAGCTCATAAATCTGATTCCTCAATCCTGACATGACGGCAGCGTCAGACTGTACTTCTCTCGTACTGATTAGAGATTTCAAGGCTGAAACAGAGTCAGAAGTGTGTGTTAATGGCTTTTAACCCAGAACACACAGATGGGCAGAATCAAGGACTCATTCAGCATCTCGGCTTTGATTCGTCCCTCACAGGTTTCAAAGGGTGAGATGGTGTTATCGATCCGTCCACTCTTCAGACGCTTCGGCCCATTTCTGATCACTAACAGCCTCTGTGTTCACTGTGCTTTACTGTGCTTCACTCTGTTCACTGTGCTTCACTGTGCTTTACTGTGCTTTACTGTGCTTTACTGTGCTTCACTGTGTTCACTGTGCTTCACTGTGTTCACTTTGCTTTACTGTGCTTCACTCTGTTCACTGTGCTTCACTGTGCTTCACTGTGCTTCACTGTTCACTGTGCTTCACTGTGCTTCACTGTGCTTTACTGTGCTTCACTCTGTTCACTGTGCTTCACTGTGCTTCACTGTGCTTCACTGTTCACTGTGCTTCACTGTGCTTCACTTTGCTTCACTGTGCTTCACTGTGTTCACTTGTGTTCACTGTGTTCACTTTGCTTCACTGTGTTCACTGTGCTTCACTGTGTTCACTTTGCTTCACTGTGCTTCACTGTGCTCACTGTGCTTCACTCTGTTCACTGTGCTTCACTGTGCTTCACTTTGCTTCACTGTGCCTCACTCTGTTCACTGTGCTTCACTGTGTTCACTGTGTTCACTGTGCTCACTGTGCTTCACTGTGTTCACTGTGCTTCACTGTGTTCACTGTGTTCACTGTGCTTCACTGTGCTTCACTGTGTTCACTGTGCTTCACTGTGCTTCACTGTGTTCACTGTGCTTCACTGTGCTTAACTGTGCTTCACTGTGTTCACTGTGCTTCACTGTGCATGCTTCATGTCAGCATGGCGCCAAGGTTTTTACAGTTAACTATAACTGTAAACAGTTTTACAGTTAACTATAACAATAATTTTGCAATTAAAGTTAAATAATAATGATAATAATAATAAGTACATATACATTTTTGCATGTTATGAACTAAAATAACTGACACTTTAAAATAACCTTTCGTAAATAAAATATAATTAAAATAAACTTTAACTAAAATAAAATATTAAAATATTTTTAAATGTTATTTTCACTTCACTTCATTTCTCATTCAAGTTATTTAGTTTAACTTGATGTACTAAAATAAAAAACAAATATCCATCCATCTATCCATCCATCAATTTTCTGGTGCTTATCCGGGACCAGTTTGTGATGCCAGCAAATCATTTTTACTAAATTAAAGGTAAATAATATTACCGAAAAAATTATATTTTCATAATCAAAATAAACTTAAACTGAAAATAAATAAATAAATAAATAAATTGTTTTATTAAAAAACAAATAAAACAAAAATCATTTTTTTTAAAATGGAACATTTCATGCAACCTTTAAACAAATTATGAACAATGCATTATGAAATATTACTATAGTTATTCTGACTTGATAAAAATCAGTCAAGATTTGACAGCAGAAAGACACATGAAGCTCCAGCTGAAGCTGGAAGTTTGTACAATTATAAACACAGTTTGATCATTTAGAGAAATTCACGCATCTAATATGATCCTTTAGGCTTTCTAGGGTTAAAGAGTTTCTTCTTGAGTTTAAATGAGGGTTAAATGAGCTTCAGTGGCTCTGGACAAACACACGGCTCTCAAGTCGACATCTGCTTTCCGTCGAGAGCCGCACTGATGTGACAGAAGCTACTCATTAACTGTTTCAACACTTCACACACCTCATGCTGAACGAGTTACGCACACGGACACACTCAGAGGAAGTGATGCGTTTCACTTCCTGTGAACACAAACCAGCGCTGACATACTCGACACATGATGAATGTTTGAAATGGGGTGGATAATAATGTCAGGATGCTGCAGGAGTGATTTATTCTGCACATTTGAGCCACGCAACTAATACCATAAAAACATTTTTGTTACTTGACATAAAATAATTGTTAACCAAAGTAATTTTTAAAAAATATTTTATTTGAGTTTTTTAACGTTTTTTTTTAAATACTTCACCTTAAACTTGAAAAAAAAGATATAGAATTTTTTACTTTGGCAACTAACTGGAATAAAATAAGTTTAATTTTATTAAAGTTAATACCATTTAAAAAAAAATTTTAAATTTATGTTAATGTTTATTTTATGTCAAATAACATGTTTTTTGTAAAAGTTTTTTGTACTTCAGCTTAATTTAAACGGAAATTAGAAATATTGCTTTGGGCATGCAACTGAAATAAAATAAGTTTCAGTTTTTTACATTTTATTTTATTCAAGTTAATGTTTATTTTATGTTAAGTAACACATGTTTATGTTTTTAGTTTAGGCTTTTTTTAGTACTTCAACTTTTTTTTTTTTACTACATTACTTAAAAAGTAAGTAGAAAATTAGAACATTTTATGTTATTTAGTTGCCATTTCAAAATTTCTAATGTTCCTTTAGTTTAAAGTTCTAAAAGAAAAAGTAAAACTGAAATAAAATAAATAAAAACTATAGAGACATATTAAAAAATAATAAAAATGACACAACAAAATTACTAAAATTTTAACAAAAATTATAATGTCAAATATATAAACAACAAATTTAAATTATTAATATTACTAACATTTTAACTAAAATTAAAATGGAAAATATAAAAATAACTAATTTAAATTATTGATGAAAATGATTAAATTATGATTTTTAAAAATGATATAAATTATGAAATAATTGAAAATTTGTAGATTGAAATTCTGTGAACTATCACCATTGCACACTTGAGTACGTATCCTGCTTTCTGGATGGATTTACTGATCAATGTTAGCATTTACACCGCAGAAAATTCACACAGGCATAAATGGACAGTACTGATTAGTTTGCACTGTTGCCGTGTATTTCAGCTTGTAACCTTTGTGATTTGCTGTCATCAGGTTCAGCGTTCATGATGGTGAACACCTCGGGACGGTCCTCCGGTCAGAGAGCTCAGCTCTACCTGCCGCAGTTCAAAGAGAACGACACCCACTGTGTCGTATTCCAGTATTACGCCGCCAGTCGAGAGGGATCGAGTCCCAGCCAGCTGCTCATCTACGTCAAGGAGAACAACAGTCCTCTGGGCTTCGCCGTGTGGAACTCGTCTGGACCGGCCTTCCAGAAGTGGCAGCAGGTGGAGCTGGCCATCAGCACCTTCTGGCCCAATTTCTACCAGGTGAGAATGTGTTCATTCAACAGCTAATTCTGTCATCAAACGCTGCGGCCCGTCTCATTCATTAATTCCGTTTCCTGTTGCTCTTGACATGAAGTGGCTCGTGTTCGACGACTCGACACCTGCTGGTCCATGCGCCGCCACCGCCTTAATTAAAAGAGGAAGTTCAATAATTTTTTCGATGAAACGCTCCCCCATCGGCCTCACAAATGAGTTTGGTTTGTACCGACCTGCAGGAAGTTCCTCGAAACCTCGATGAATGGCATTCAGCAGCTGATGTGTTCGGTGTGTTGTGATGGGACATATCATGAAAATCTGACTTTTCCAGGGTTTAAGTGCTATAATCAGGTCCCCGGTGCATCTACCAACCAAGGAAACGTGAAAAAGATTTTCTTCCTTTTTCTGCAAGCGTCTGAGAAAACGAGCGCGTCTGATTTCGCTCCCTTGGTGACGTGGCGAAGGGATCTCATTATAATATTACCGCCCCTTAATCTGTAAGTTTACACCCACGGCACCATCATTTGATTTCGCAAGCGACAACGGTGTAGCAGCTCTAATGCCACGGCGAAAGTTTGAGCAAAACATGCTAACTGTTCTGCCTTTGGCTGCACAGACGAACACAGAACACTGTTTAGATCTAAAATAAACATGAGATTTATTTCCCAGCTGTTTACCTTTACAGACATAACCGACTGTTTTTGTAACTCATGTGTGTTTTTAACGTAAACTTGTGTGTGAATGAGAGCTTAGTTTAGTACTCACATGCTGTGACAGCCGCTTTCTGT
>NW_015548215.1:335822-339646 GCF_001515605.1 Sinocyclocheilus anshuiensis | reverse complement strand
TTGAGCTGAAACTTCACAGACACATTCTGGGGACACCAGAGACTTATATTACACATTGTAAAAACGGGCATAATATGTCTCCTTTAAAAAATAAATTAATAAATATTAATAGTAATAATAATAGAGTGATTTCTTTCAGTTAATTTATTAGTTAATTTATATAAAATATACAAAACATATAATTTATGTTTCTATAATTTAATTAATTTATATAATTTTATTTTTATTGGATCAGTGAAGTATTTTTAAAATTTAAACTCACTTATTATGAATATTGGGGATTGTGGGAGTGTTTGGGAGACTTGTGCTTTAAAATAGTGCTGAAACTATATACTTCATGAGTGATTCAATGTGAGTCATATAGACAGTCATTTGGTTTGTTCCTGAGTGAATCATTGTTTTGTTCTAATTGGTTCAGTGAATGATTCAATGACTTATATCGTAGACAGTAACTTGGTTTGCTTCTGAATGAATCACTGTTGTGTTCTGATTGGTTCAGAGAATGATTCAGTGACTCACACATATATACACTCACTTGGTTTCTTCCTGAATGAATCACTGTTTTGTTGTAATGGGTTCAGTGAATGATTCAGTGACTCATATCGTAGACAGTAACTTGGTTTGTACCTGAATGAATCACTGTTTTGATCTAATCTGTTCAATGAATGATTCATTGACTCATTCATAAAGACTGACACTTGTTTTGTTCATGATCGATTCATTGAATGATTCAATCACTCATCGCAGAAATAGTCATTTAACTCTTTCCCCGCCAAACACAGAATTTTCCGGGTTTCCGGGTTCTCGCTGTTATACGCTCTGAGGCGCTATTACGCATCTCCTGAATGAGTCTAGAATGTGCTGATCAAAAACACAGGCGAGGAAGACGCAGAAACGAGCGATCTCCTATGTATGCATATGCATATGAAAAACAATGTGATCATCAACAATAAACAGCATATAAATTAAAACTGCCTAATGTTACAGAGTGAAATGTCGATCCCCGAAGTGGCAAAGGAGTGTGAAGTTTTGGGGGTGTTGATGGAAGCGATCTACTGCATCTTTGCTTTGATCATCGAACTAAATATGATCCAGATGTAGTTTTTGATAAATGTAAGCCTCCTGAGGTCTTTTCCCAGGAGAAACAGCTGAGAAGCAGTAGAGACTCTCAGTGTTGAGTCTGATGTGTGATTTCTCTTCCGTTGGGAACACACTTCATCTTGAGTTAGTATTTTATCCCGTCGTGTGTTCATGAGCATCAGCATCCTCACGCTCATCAAACGCACGGCTGTCCCGCGAGAGACTGCTGGACGATCGACAACAAAAGCATCCAGAAGTCCTCAGAGAAATAAGCAGCATCTGCCGAGAGACACGTACCGCGTCTCCATCCTGCAGCGGCGCGCACGTAATTGTTGAGAAATGCGAATGTGACTTTTTAATACAAGCAGAGATTAACAATGCAATCTCCAATTCTTCAGTGCTGTGACTAATTAGCGATGCTAGGCTAATTGCAGGTTTGTGTAATTGCATTGTATCTTAAGAGTTTGTCAAGATGAAACCACCTGGTACATGGAAAATACTCGGCTCTCTTATTTTTTAATTACAGGGTTTGTGTTTTTATCTCCTGTTGCGCTTTTCTTCTAGTGCACAACGACTAATTGCATCGCGCTTGCTTCTGTTTTAATTGACAGTATAGTTTGAGTACGTGAATTGTGTCGGTCCTGTCCTGTCGTGACATTTCACGCTGGATATTTTTAATGCACAGGTGAGATGGAGGATGCACACGTGACCTCTGACCTCTGCTTTGTTCCTGCGGCGCTGAAGACCGCGAGAAACTGTGTGTTTAATGCTGATTGACAAACAGATGCGACTTGAGTCTTTTGAAAAACGGCTCACAAATAAACACCAGAACAAAAGAGATCAGACTCAAACGCTGAAGATAAATGCTATTCGTTTTCTAAATGGCGTTTATGCAGTTATTAACATCATCTGTCATTTGATGCACTGATGGGCGTTACAGAAGGTCATATGCGTCCAAAACCCAATGAAACAAACTAAACTTTTACATGAGATTAATTATGTAATTAGAGAAGAATTGAGATCAGGTTCTTCTTGTCTGTTTTATTCAGAAAGTTGGCAGAAAGTTTTCATTTTAGCTACAGTATTCAACAAATCAAAATAAATGAAGCATATTAAAAATATGTGACCCTGCAGCACAAAAGCAGTCTTAAGTCGCTGGGTTATATTTGTAGCAATAGCCAACAATACATTGTATGGGTCAAAATTATAGATTTTTCTTTTATGCCAAAAATCATTAGGACATTAAGTAAAGATCATGTTCCATGAAGATATTTTGTGAATTTCCTACATTAAAACGTAATTTTTGATTAGTAATATGCATTGCTAAGAACTTCATTTGGACAACTTTAAAGGTGATTTTCTCAATATTTTGATTTTTTTGCACCCTCAGATTCCAGATTTTCAAATAGTTGTATCTCGGCCAAATATTGTCCTATCCTAACAAACCATACATTAATGGAAAGCTGATTTATTTTTTATTTATTGCGAAAAATTGACCCTTATGACTGGTTTTGTGGTCCAGGGTCACATATAGTATTTTCAATCACAGATATTCCTGTACGGACTGAAGCTATTGTTGTATTTGTTTACATCATACTTCATTTTATTTATGAGATTATAAATTGATCCAGTAAAAACAGGCTCCAACTTAAAAACAGACTGTGCATTTGGTCTTAAAGTGACAGCAACCTAATAAACCTGCTTAATGAAAAAAAATGAAGATTATTTAATTTCTATTTTTACCTACCTGAAAACTTAAAGCACTCTTCATTTGTATATTTGTCTTATTGTTTGTGTATATATATATATATATATATGGGACTGACTTTGTGTCCTGCTCACAGTGGCGTTTAACATGGAATGTCACGTCCGTCATAAAATTACAATTAGAGGCCTTGATGCTGGCAAGCGTCTACTAAACGACAGCAGAATGAAAATCAATTTGATTGGCCTAATAAAGTGATTTGTGTGCCACTAATGATTCACTTCATTTGCTCTTTTGTTCAGGCCGCATCGACAGTGTCTCATTCAGGTTCTCCTGAGAGACGTTTACTGCTGAATGATATTAAAGATCAGTGAACTCCAAGAGTGACAATGACTCGAAACATACCAGAAAATACCACAACATTACTATGGGTATTATCTTGTGGTAATTGCATGGTGTTCTTTGAAGTACCATGTGAATATTATATGAACATGGTAATGAGTATCTTGGTATATGAAAGTATAGAATACCAGTATTGCTGTGATTTTGGCATGGTAACATGCTAATATTGTGTTTTTAAGATTATACTTTTAGACCATTTTTTAGAAGTATTTTGCAAATATAATGTAAATTTATGCAAATACCATGGTACATGATTATGATAATAAAAGTACCATGGTATTTTCTTCTGACGTTTTCCTGTCGTCACCAATTTTAATTTTAATTTTAGTTAAAGTTTTTTTTTAAAGTTTGTTTAGAGTTTTATTGTGCTTTTGTCTTTTTTTAATATTTATACTTAGCTTTAATTTATTATTTCAATTTTAATTTTTGTATTTTTAGTTACTCCAACTTATTTAAATTAAACATTTCTAATTTTTGTGTACATTTTTCATTTCAGCTTTATTTCAATTAACAGTTTTTAATAGTTTTAGTTTCAGTTAACAATAAAGACACTGAAATAAACCCAAATATAATGTGATTTTACCAAGGTTATAATTTGGTTATACTTTTGGATCATGTATTTTATTATATATATATA
>NW_015548215.1:330678-332022 GCF_001515605.1 Sinocyclocheilus anshuiensis | reverse complement strand
CTCAGATTCCAGATTTTCAAATAGTTGTATCTCGGCCAAATATTGTCCTATCCTAACAAACCATACATTAATGGAAAGCTGATTTATTTTTTATTTATTGCGAAAAATTGACCCTTATGACTGGTTTTGTGGTCCAGGGTCACATATAGTATTTTCAATCACAGATATTCCTGTACGGACTGAAGCTATTGTTGTATTTGTTTACATCATACTTCATTTTATTTATGAGATTATAAATTGATCCAGTAAAAACAGGCTCCAACTTAAAAACAGACTGTGCATTTGGTCTTAAAGTGACAGCAACCTAATAAACCTGCTTAATGAAAAAAAATGAAGATTATTTAATTTCTATTTTTACCTACCTGAAAACTTAAAGCACTCTTCATTTGTATATTTGTGTATATATATATATATATATATATATATATATATGGGACTGACTTTGTGTCCTGCTCACAGTGGCGTTTAACATGGAATGTCACGTCCGTCATAAAATTACAATTAGAGGCCTTGATGCTGGCAAGCGTCTACTAAACGACAGCAGAATGAAAATCAATTTGATTGGCCTAATAAAGTGATTTGTGTGCCACTAATGATTCACTTCATTTGCTCTTTTGTTCAGGCCGCATCGACAGTGTCTCATTCAGGTTCTCCTGAGAGACGTTTACTGCTGAATGATATTAAAGATCAGTGAACTCCAAGAGTGACAATGACTCGAAACATACCAGAAAATACCACAACATTACTATGGGTATTATCTTGTGGTAATTGCATGGTGTTCTTTGAAGTACCATGTGAATATTATATGAACATGGTAATGAGTATCTTGGTATATGAAAGTATAGAATACCAGTATTGCTGTGATTTTGGCATGGTAACATGCTAATATTGTGTTTTTAAGATTATACTTTTAGACCATTTTTTAGAAGTATTTTGCAAATATAATGTAAATTTATGCAAATACCATGGTACATGATTATGATAATAAAAGTACCATGGTATTTTCTTCTGACGTTTTCCTGTCGTCACCAATTTTAATTTTAATTTTAGTTAAAGTTTTTTTTTAAAGTTTGTTTAGAGTTTTATTGTGCTTTTGTCTTTTTTTAATATTTATACTTAGCTTTAATTTATTATTTCAATTTTAATTTTTGTATTTTTAGTTACTCCAACTTATTTAAATTAAACATTTCTAATTTTTGTGTACATTTTTCATTTCAGCTTTATTTCAATTAACAGTTTTTAATAGTTTTAGTTTCAGTTAACAATAAAGACACTGAAATAAACCCAAATATAATGTGATTTTACCAAGGTTATAATTTGGTTATACTTTTGGATCATGTATTT
>NW_015548215.1:320272-330571 GCF_001515605.1 Sinocyclocheilus anshuiensis | reverse complement strand
TTTTATTATATATATATATATATATATATATATATATATATATATATGCCCCCAATAAAAATATATCATGCATAATAGTACATTACTATGGTAATATTTAATATTTCAGAATCAGGAAATTACCATGGTATTATCATCTGATATGTTTTTTCTTTCTTGTCCAGTGGACAAAAGAGGAAAAGTTAATATCATATCACATGCAGGCAGTGTTGATGATACTGCAGAATTATTGTGATTTCTGTAGATGTCTGTGTTTTTCATCAGAATCAGATTTGCACACCCTCATGTGTTTAGCGTTCAGTAAGCGCAGATTGTGTTATATTTTGCGACCGGCCCGTGATGATATCAGGACTTTTGGCCTTGTTAAGCACTGGACCGTCTCTGGAGCTCCTGCTGCGTCTTCAGCTCTGGCACAGACACAAGATCCTCTATGCACAATATGAGGAGGAGGAGAACATGAGAGGAGCAGCGCAGTGCCACAGGGCTGCCTGATGTCAGCGTTCATGTAATCTGAGCGCGTGGCTTTAATCTGTTGTTTCCTGTGTGATCAGAGAAACACTCACAGGTGCTCCAAACAACAGACGACTCAACATGCAAACTCTGTCCCCTCAGTTCCTGTGAGAAACTGAGGACAATATGGATCTGCACCAACAATTTCCTGATGATTATACACATTTTGACTTTGAATAAAACTTTTAAGCATCTCATTCAAGGTTCAAGGTTTTTTTATTTGTCAATGCCACCATATGTGCAGACATACAGAGGAATCGAAATACCGTTTCTCTTCTCTCTCATCAAGTGTTTACTTTGTCAATGCAATACAGAAGTTTATATATATACACATATACATATATTTCCACAGTGAGTGCTATATAAAACGTATCATGAAATCTGAAACTTTGTTTTGTGTCTTTTAGTTCATGTCTGTGACATCTAATGACAATGTAAATTTCTAACATATTTAAGATTTGCAGTCTCCAACATATTCAGTTCAATTCAATTCAAGTTTATTTGTATAATGTAATGTAATATTAGCGATATGATGGCTGAAATGTCCTTCTGTGTTGTGATAATATTCAATTCAATTCAAGTTTAATTGTATAGCGCTTTTCACGATAGAAATCGTTGCAAAGCAACTTTACAGCAAATTAGGTTTCTACAATATTTAGTGGTAGCATATCAGTGGTGACTGTCAGTTGACATATGGCAGAAATGTACGGAAAAATCAATTAAAGACGTAATCAAACAGACGATGAACACTATTAACAGCAATTATTATATGATGCAATCAAACTTAGAGCAAAATTTGGTAGTTCTGTATGTTGTTTCAGGGTTGGCATCTTGTTGACTACCTTGTTACACTACACAGGTTTCTGTCCAATCAGATGCTTTCTAGATTGATAAAGCTTCTCCTCCTACTTTCTACTCATAATTCATACTAACTAGCAATGGAAAGTAGCAAAACACAACTGTGATATAAACTAAAGCCTATAGGCTTTTTAAAATAAGTCACAACTTTTTGATATACTGCGTTTATTTGGAGACACTACAGGCGAATACTACATGTCTTTAGGAATAAAGTGTTATATAATTCAGTGTGAATGATGTGAATGAACAAACCCCTCAATAAAAGTCTTCAGAATATAGAGGGGAATAAAATGGTAAAGTTTGGTGTATGTAAGTGCTGCTGAAGTGGAGAAAAAACTCTTTAAAGAAATAAGTTGGAAATGAAAGCTACAGGCGCAAATAGATAAAACATTCAAAATACACTTTTAAGTGTTTATTTTATTGCAATTTCTTTCCACTTATCTGAAACACCACATTATGAAAAGACAAATAGCCCAAAATCTGACCAGTGCATAAAATAAACTTTTGCCTGTAGTGTCTTGCCTTAAGAGACGTCATTCTAAAATCAAGAAAAACATAAACCTGTTTTCCCTTTGAATTTGTCTATTAATTAGATAAAACCAGGTTCAAATTCTTGTTTGATTTTGTTGCCATATTAGAGTTTTTCCAGATGGGATTTTGGATTTCTCTTTTTATCACTCCGTAAATCAGAAATACTGTCAACAGCCAGAAAAACTAAATTTTCACCATGTTTTTGGGAATAAAGCGTTATATAATTCAGTGTGAATGATATATGAACAAACCCCTCAGTAAAAACCTTCAGAATATAGATAGGAATAAAACTGTAAGTTTTGGTGTTTGTAAGTGCTGCGGAAGTGGAGATAAAAATTCAAAGCCTTTAAAAATATGCATTTTCGCCATGTTTTTGGAAATAAAATATGATATAAATCAGTGTGAATGATATATGAACAAACCCCTCAGTAAAAACCTTCAGAATGTAGAGAAGAATAAAACTGCAAGTTTTGGTGTTTGTAAGAGCTGGTGAAGTGGAGATAAAATCTCACAACTTTTAAAAAATATACATTTTCGCCATGTTTTTGGAAATAAAATGCTGTATAAATCAGTGTAAATGATATATGAGCAAATCCCTCAGTAAAAACCTTCAGAATATAGAGAGGAATAAAACTGTAAAGTTTGGTGTTTGTAAGAGCTGCTGAAGTGGAGATAAAATCTCACAGCTTTTAAAAAATATGCATTTTCACCATGTTTTTGGAAATAAAGTGTTGTATAAATCAGTGTAAATGATATATGAACAAACCCCTCAGTAAAAACCTTCAGGATATAGAGAGGAATAAAACTGTAAAGTTTGGTGTATGTAAGAGCCGCTGAAGTGGAGGTTAAAACTTAAATATTGTATTGGAATTGAAAATCTACAGGCAAATAGATAAAGTGCAATAAAATTAACACTTAAATTGTGTTTTTTCCACTAGTCTGACAGAAGACATGATATGGAAACAAAACAGACCTCAAAACTGACCAGAGCATGAAAACACACTGGTTTTGCCTGAAGTGTCTGGTCTTAAACGCTGTTGTGAATCTCTGATAATGCTGATGAAGTGTTGTATTTGATGCTTTCTCTCAGACTGACTCTTTGTCTCTGTGTCTCTGGTTTCAGCTGGTGTTTGAGGTGGTGGCGTCTGGTGAACAGGGTCTGCTGGCCGTCAGAGGAATCTCGCGTCAGGGTCATCAGTGCAGTAAGTGTCATGAGGCGTGAACACGCGTGTCACAGGGCTTCACTATCTGCTGCCGCCACACAGAACCGACCGCAGACGCGCTTCCTTTAAAAACAGATTAAAGAACAGAGTCACCAAACACTGCAATCCCACAATCCCCTCTGCTCTTGTGTGTTCCTGTGTGAGCTCGGATGATTACAAATACTCATCACTCACCAAAATATGTTCTAGCCACTTACACAAAGCTGAAAGTGTGTGTGTGTTGATTTGTTTGAGTGTGAGTCACTTTGACCGTTTGGTAGTCACTCATTTTTATTTCGCTACTTTCTTCCATTTCAGCTGATGCCACTGAGGCTGTGTGGGTTAGTTAATGTTAACTAATGCTGCTGTAGGTGATTCATCCTGTCTAACATTTTGAAGGGACGGTTCATCCATCATTTACTCTCCTTCATGTTGTTCTAAACCTCTGTGACTTTCTTCTGTTAATGTTTTTCATGTAATTACAAGAAACTAAAGCTTTAAAAAAAGACACTAAAACCCATCAAAGTATCATGACAGTCACCCATATGACTTGTGCTTTGTATTTCAAAGCTTCTGAAGTCATATGACGCTTTGTGTTAGAAAAATGTATTTTAATATGATTTGTTAATTAATATTAATATATTACTTATTAATTAATATTAATATATGTATTATATGTATATGACCTTTTATTTTTATTTTTTAATTTTTTCGTTATTTTTTTTTATATGTGCTTTTGTAATTTTTATGAATAATTATTATATAATAAATTTCATTTTTATAGCATATTATTGCATATTATATTATATAAAAAATTTATTTTTATTTTTATCCTTTACGTTATAATAAAGCACTTCACTTGAGAACAAGCAAATAACTAATATAACGAGATAAAAATAAAACCCACTTTAGAATGATAATAAAAGACAAAAATGAATGTACATATTTATTTAACGTAAATAATATTTAATGTGAATGCATAACAAAATATGGCAGTTAAAACCAAATAATAATAATAAAAGATAGCATAGTACATAGAAAAAAACTTCTAGTTAAAAGCCAAAGTAAAAGCTACTTAGGAATATTTTTTAAATAAAATATATTGAATATATACAGTATCTATTGGTAATGTGTCCCATAGGTTGAGGCTTGACTGACAAAAAATGTGATATTTTTTTACTTTATTTAACTTAAATTTTTTTTTAAATTTTTTTAATTTTAAATTTTAAAATTTCAAATTTTAGTTTATTCATTTCAGTTTTTAATTTGAGTTATTTTAGTACTTAAACTTATTCTATGTGTTTTTCACTGGTTCCTTAAATGCAGAATCTCCACTGGTGCTTATGTATGGATCAGTTTTCATAAACAGCAGTTGATCATGACGATATGAAGATATGAAGATATGAAGTCATACAGCATCACGATCTTGTAATTAATAATCGTCTCTGAATGTCCTGTATAACGTGGTTCATCAGCTGATAAATGAAAGCACGTTTGGTTTTGAATGATGTTTCTCTGAGCGTCTGACCTTCACTCTTTCACCTGCTCATCCATCTCTCCTCGTCTGTTATTCATCACTCTTAGAGTCGTTCCCTCCATCTATCTTCCCTCGTTCGTTCTCAAACTCCTGTTTCCATGTGAAATCACATTATTTCCAGTTAAATGCATGCAGATCATGAATTCTCTAGTATCAGATCGGTTGAGTTCAGATCCTCAGATTAAGGTCACGACTAATTAAAATCACATGAACTTTCATTAACTCACCTTCACTAGTTATTCTGATTTCTTCCTCTGTTACTTGAATTTGTTTTTTCTCTGTTATGAATCTGATAGACGGTTTCTCATTCAGGCTGATGTGTGTGTGTGTGGCGTTTCTATGACCTTTCCTCACGCTTCTTTCTCAAACTCCTGCTTATACATAAAATTACATTATTTCCAATTAAATGCATCGCATGTGTTTGTGTGTTTATGTGCTCAGCAGTATTTTAGTATTATTTATATCATATTATACTTTTTAGTAAATATTTTCATATTAGTTTAATTACTGGCATTTTAGGTTTCATTTTAATAAAAAAAAAAATTATTTATATAACTTTATTTTAAAATTGATTTAGTTTTAGTTCAGTTTTAGTATTTATTTATTTCCACTTGGTGATCCAGTTAAAGGCATCGCATGCATTTGTGTGTGTGTATGTGCTCACTAGTGTTATTTTATTATTATTATTGTCATATTAAAGTTTTTATTATAATTTTTAATTAGCTTTTATTTTTATATATTCAGTTCTCCTTTTAATTTTAGTTGAATTTTTAGTAATTTTAATATTTTAGGTTTAATTTTAATTTTAAACAATCTATTTTTTTTTATTTTAATTTTTAGGTTTAATTTATTTAATAATTTATTTATATATTACTTATTTATTTATTTTTTATTTTTAGTTCAGTTTTAGTATCTATAATAAATCAATGAAGACAAAAAAAAAATAGCTGCTCAGGCAACATTTCTAATTTCCGTTTGTTTCATCTAAGATTTCTATTTTATTTCATCTCACCTTCCGCTGGTTCTCTCTCAGTTTTTCTGGGTTCTGGGGCTGATGGCTGGTTTCTCATTCAGGCTGATGTGTTTCGTGCCTCTCTGACCTTTCCTCGCGCGTTTTTCTAAGTGCTGCATCTGGAAAACGCTCCTCGCTGCCCTTGAACCGCAGCGGCTGATCCTGTAATATCCTGATGGAAATGTGCTGAGTGAACGTGTGCCGATCCATTTTATGATTGATTCGCTGCAGTTTCACAGGTGAAAGACGTCCGGAGGAGCTTTGCACGTGATTCACCGAGTCGTTTGAGTTGATTCACTGTAATGTTCTCAGTTGTGGCTCACTGATTCTCTGTCTGTCTGTGTGTCTGTCAGTGAACACGCCTCACTTCCTGCACATTAAGAGCGTGGAGGTCAACGCCAGACAGACGGCCACCTTCCAGTGCACTATTAACGGCCAGCCCAAAGACCATGTCAACTACAAGCTCTGGCTCCAGGTAAATTCACTAGAACACAATCAGCAGACTTGTGTGTGTGTATGGGCTCAGCAGTCTTAATTTAGTATTATTTCTTAAGTTATATTTTCAATTGTCATTTTCTTTTCAGTTTATTTTTTTTTTAATTTAAGGTTTTATTTAATTTTATTTTTAAATTTAGTTTTAGTTCAGTTTTTTTTTTTTTCAGTTAGTAAATTTCATTTGGTTTTAGTTCAGTTTTAGTATTTATTTTATTTCCAGTTAGCTTCAAAATTATTTTATTTTATTACAGTTTTAACATAGCAGTTCCACCCATATTATCTCTTGCTTTTTAATTGGCTTTTAAATTTTTCATATAATATTTATATTTGATTTGATTTCAGCTTTGTCATTTTAGTTAATGATAGTAATAATCATTTTGGTCAGTGAACAAACATCTCTGTGACTGACAAGATCTATATTTCCTCTTCATAAACAAAAGCAGCAGAACGTCTGATTGAACAAAAACACACACACACACACACACACTCACTCACACTCACTCACACACACACACTCACACACACACACACACACCCACACTGTTTGCTGATTTTTACTTTATTTAAACTTTGTGTCATTATTTATTTTATTTGACATCAAGGTGTAAGCTTTCTTACTCATTTTGCTAATAAACTTTCTACGTTTCTTATTTATTTGGTTATATATTATACATGTTTACTTAGCCTATTTCCAGTTTTGTATACCTATTTAAACTTTATGTAAGTTATTTGTTATTTTATATTAGGCATAGCCTGCCCTATAGCATGGTGTATTTTTATTCGTTTTGTTAATAAAAGTTCTATGTTTTATGTTTTATGTTTAGGCTAAAGTGAGTTTGACGTTGTATTTTGTTGTTGCATTCAAGCAATTGATGCGAAACTGCCGCTATTTGAAAGTGAAAGTAAAATGCGCACGGTGCTTTTAAGCTATTTAAAAGCGAAGGAAAGCGAGGAAAAGGGGAAATTCAAACAAACTAAAAACGAACAATTGCTTTACGCCGAATTGGCGCTATTTGAAAGTGAAATTAAAATGCGCACGCAGCTTTTACAAGCTATTTAAAAGCGAAGGAAAGCGAGGAAAAGAGGGAACACCCCCGCGGTGATACCGGTATACACACACTGTGTCAACTGCTCTATTGGATATTCTAGATACGTTTGTAAATCCTCCATTGACTTTTCAGAAAGCACAGAATTGTCTTCTGAAATATTAACATACTGAATTAGAGTCAGTCTTCAGAGCTGGATCTATATCTACAGTAAACATTCATTTTGGAGTGAGCTATATTTGGAAATGACAACAAAATAAATGCTGTTTTCAGAGAGAAATCATGTGTGTCGATTAGTCCTCGGCTGTTTAATGCTCTTTACTGCAATCGTTCACTCGGTTGCGCTTGTGTTCTATTCTCAGGGCATCAAAGGACGCGAGGCTCCTATGAAGGACACCAAACCTGTGAACTCCAGACGCTACACAGCCACCTTTGACATCGTCAACAACACCAAAGAAGACTCGGGCCGCTACCGCTGCATCGTGCGCTCTGAGAAAGGAGTCGGAGCGTCCAGTTACGGAGCTCTGGTGGTCAAACGTGAGTTTTCATTACCACTCAATAATTCATAGACAGTGATGGAGAACGATCATAATTCTCTGGAGGTCGTGTAATATCCAGCTTACATTCAGTCGAATGTCTTTATGCACCATATATTTGGCACGCTGATCTCCACAGACCATAATATCAACTAGTTCCTCAGTTCCACAGTGGAAATTAAGTGGCATGAATATAAAAGGGCATATTCCTTCCAATTGTTAATTTTGTCTTTGCAAAGAAAATGAAAAGAAAAAGCAATTACAAAAGAAAAGAAAGTTGCATGAGTTCAGAATGAGTCATTTTGTAGTTTAGTTTGCAGTCAAAGCTCTTTTTGAACAGTAGAGGATGTTTTATTAGGGAAATTAAGATAATTTACCATGTTTCTGTAACACTTTACAGTAAGGTTCCATTAGTTAATGTATTAACTGACATGAACAAACAATGAACAGTACATTTATTACCGTATTTATTCATCTTTGTTAATGTTAGTTAATGAAAACACAGTCGCTCATTGTTAGTTCATGTTAGTTCACAGTGCATTAACTAATATTAACAAGCACAACTTTTGATTTTAATAATGCATTAGTAAATGTTGAAATTAACATTAAGATTAATAAATGCTGTAGAAGTGTTTTTTATTCTTAGTTCATGTTAAATAAAGTTGTTAGTGAACTTTATTGTAAAGTGTTACCAGTGTTTCTTACTGGCCATGAAACTGAATTTTCCAGTATTTTTATTACAAAAATATATATTTTCTTATGACAAATGAATTATTTAGCTGTTTTTTCTTGTATGTTAGTGACAATTACCTTAATGAAGCTGGCGCCAAAGTCAACTTTTACATGCATTTTGTACAGAATCTAAAAATATGTTTTGCACATGTAGCTCCAGTTGTGCCCACTGTCATTTAGCAATCGAAAAAAACTGTAATATTTCTTCCAATTGTTAATTTAGTTAAAAAAAACAAATAAGTTGCATTAGATTAAAATTAGTAATTAAGCAAATGTTTTTTACATGCATTTGCTGTTTGGCAAAATCAGTTATTTTGCAGAAGTTCAACATGCATAACATTTCTTCTAATTGTTATATTTGAATAAAAAAAAAAAGAAAAAAAAAGAAAAGTTACACAAGTTCAGAATGTGCTGTTTAGTTTCAGTAAAAGCTCTTTTTGTACTGTAAAGGATGTTATGATGGGTGAATTAAGAAAATCAAGCAGCCTAAAATATATTTTTTACTGTAAATGCAAAAGAAGAAGATCTTATTCGGCAGTCGCTTGTGTCGGCGTTTCACTAGTTTTGGATCAGAGCCGGTGTGTGTGTGATATATATGAGTTCTGTCATTAGAACGAGTGTTGGGCTGTAAATCTTGCTCAGATTTCCTCTCTTGCCTCTGTTTCGTGTCAGACTGCATCAGGCTTTATGTGTGCTTGCTAGCGGTGGTTCCTCTCCGCTCCTCTCGTTCATCACGCCTCTCTCTGCTTATTAGCCCAGATTGGCTCAGCAAATCGTATTATTTTACATTTTGCCCCTTTAGATTAAATATCGGCCTGTGGGGAGGTGTGAAACACGTTTTCTTGGAGACTCTCATTCGTGTGTGTGTGTGAGTTTGTGAGTGTGTGTGTGTGAGTGAGTGAGTGAGTGTGTGTATAATATTAATAAACATACAGTATATGTTTTAAATGTATGGATATATTTTTAATATATTTGATTTTAAATACATGTATAATTTTATATAAATTCATTATATAATCATATATATATATCATATATCTTATATCATATATATTTTATGGATGTATATTTTAATATATTTAAATTTAAATATTTATTTTATGTCATATATTTGATTTTAAATACATGTATAATTTTATATAAATTCATTATATAATCATATATATATATCATATATCTTATATCATATATATTTTATGGATGTATATGTTAATATATTTAAATTTAAATATTTTTTATATATTTTATGTCCGTTTTTATATTTCTACATATATCTTTATCTTACAATATTTATAAATATAAATACATTTTGTATTTATAAATGAATTTTTTTATATTTGACAATGGAATTTTTTTGTGTATACAGTGAGAATCGGAACAAATTTTTATGTGTCTTTGGTGTTTGGAGTGTGTTCATTTTGGGCCTTTATTTGACCGTTCTCTTCTGTATATTGTGTGCTACTGTAGTTTGAGATACTCAGATGATCTTCTGTGTGACGGACAGTCAAAGAGAAGGAAAACTAGAACCGAGGGGAAGTTGTGTCATCCTCGACCTTCTGAGGAGAAAGTTGGCCTGCAGACAGCGAGTGTGTGATGAGTTCAGGTCTCTGTCACGTCACATTAACTCAGATTCACTCAAACCTGCAGAAAAGCCCAGAACATCCTAATAACAGAGTGTGTCAGTGACAGGAGATCCGTGCGGTTCAGGGTGCGGCCCAACACGCTTCTAATTATACCAGACCACATGAGTGTGTGTGCGGCAGTTGCACACACACTCATAGCTGTGACGTTCCCGCTCACATTATGGCAGCACACACACTCACTCACTCACTCTCTCACA
>NW_015548215.1:317955-319790 GCF_001515605.1 Sinocyclocheilus anshuiensis | reverse complement strand
GACCAACATAGACACACACACACAGACACACACACGCACACAGACACGCACACACTCGCACACAGACACGCACACAGACAGGCACACACAGACACAGGCACACACACGCGCACACACACACAGACACACACACACACACACACACACACACACACACACTCACTCACACACACTGACCTTTGGTGATCGAAGGGATCCTTTACTTCCACTGATGTCATATGGCCTCTACACAGTTCAGCTGTTGAGATTCTGATGACGAGAAGCTTTTAGTTCCTCTCTACAAGTGTTTTAAAGGGTCATATGTGTTATTTCATGATTTTACATTTTATTTTCTCCTGTCATTTTGGCATTGTAATTTTGACATTTACTTTTATTCGAGTCGAGTTTCTGATCCGAGAGTTGCAGAGGTATGAAATTGTATAGAATTTCTTCTGCTTTTGAAAAAAAAAAAAGAGGATAATATAGAAAAAAATTGCAGAAGTTCAAATTTTGGACTGCAGAGGAAGTTTTGACAGCCTAAAATATTTATATGTATTTTAGTATTTTACTTTTATTTTTTTCTTTGACAATGGAAATATTTTACTGTTTTTCATAAGTTCCTAAGTTAAAATGGCATTTAAGTCAATTATTTTATCATTGAAACCAGTTTCAATATATATATATAAAAATTAAACACAAATAAATAAATAATTGCAGAAGTTCAAAACAAGTAAATTTTCAGTTTAATTGTATTTATTTATTTTATTATTTTACTGTAGAGGAATTTTGATGGTGAATTTAGTTTAAAATTCATTTTTTTAACTAACAATGAAAATGTATTTTCCAGTATTTTTATTAAAAAATCTGTTTTCATTAATGAGAATGGATTTTTTAGCTGTTTGTTCTTGCATATTAATGACAATTAGAGTCAATTATTTACTTACAAACTTTATTTTGTTTTACATGCATTTTGTATTTGGCAGCATTGCATAAGTTAAAAATGGAGGCTTTTTTCTGGTTGTTACATTTATTTTTGAAAATGGAAAAAGAGGCATAAAAGTTGCATTAGTTCAGAATTAACATTTTGTAGCTTAGTTTCGGTAATTGCTCTTTTTGGACTGTAGAGGATATTTTGATGGGCGAATTAGTAACATTTAATGTATTGTGTATATATATATATATATATATATGAAAATACTGTATTTTCCAGTATTTTTATTAAAAATATTTCGTTTCCTATCGTGATGTAATTATTTTACGTTTTTTCCTGTTAACTTTTTTTAACCTTAAACCGCATAAACACATTGCATTACAACAAATGCACTTCATAATGTTCTTTTTAGCAACGTCATATGACCTTTAAAGGTGCATAAAGCGATTTCTGACAAATGCTGTTGATGTTTGAAGTTTTATCAAGTTTTTTCAAGTTTTATCAAGTTTTGCTGCTGCAGAAGTTAAAAACGTATGATATTTATTGTATTAGATTCAATATGAAACTAAAAAGACAATGCAAAGAAAAGAAAGTCGTTTTACAGTTGAGTTTTCCAGTCTGTTTGATAGTCCAATGAACTGCCCCTTGTCTTCCAGGCTAGGCCATACCCCCCCCTCTGCCCCTTGGTTATCTGTGAGCATCGTTCTAAGCTCAGGGCTGCTGAATGGGTGTGGCGCAAATCACAAAATACTACTGAACTTAAATATGTATCAGTCACTCCTCTCTTCATTCTCTGCTAATGTCTCCATTGCTAAAAGGACATACTATCACAACAAAATTAAAAATTCACCTAACTCTCGCATGCTCTTTAAAACATTTTCCTCCCTCCTTTGTCCTCCTCCTCCCCCTCCTTCATCAACTCTAA
>NW_015548215.1:317537-317741 GCF_001515605.1 Sinocyclocheilus anshuiensis | reverse complement strand
TAACAGCTGACGACTTTGCCACATTCTTCATTAATAAAATTACAAACCTCAGTGCACAATTTACCACACCACAATCTTACTAGCAAACATACACTCATTCACATCCTTCTCTCCACTCTCTGAGGCATAAGTCTCCAAACTCATCCTTTCCAATCATCCTACTACTTGTCCGCTTGATCCTATTCCATCTCATCTCCTTCAAGC
>NW_015548215.1:316481-317527 GCF_001515605.1 Sinocyclocheilus anshuiensis | reverse complement strand
TAATTTAAAAAAAAAAACTTGCTACGTGTACTGCATTAAGCTAACTGAGACTTGTTATAACACTTGTATATCATTGCACTTTTGTTGGTTTAGATTGCTTCCATTGTCCTCATTTGTAAGTCGCTTTGGATAAAAGCATCTGCTAAATGTCTAAATGTAAATGTAAACTCATGTGACTCCCCGTGATATGATCAGACTGAATCACATCAGAATCATATGAATCAGTTGGACTCACATCATGTCTTTGAGGGTATTATGGTTTCTTAAAGCTCCAGGTCGTCCTCACGTCTCTGATCTTCTGGTCTGTAGATGTTCGTCTGTAGGTTTTATGGTGCAGCAGGTGAAAATGTTGCGTCACTATACGCACCAGTACTCTAGTGATGACTGACAGCTGAAGTGAATCACATTCACGCGTGGCGTTTCTTGGCGTGTCAGGTTTGTCTGGAGTGTGTGAATCTATCAGCAGGAGGATGGAGAGAGATGTCGCTGTCGTTGGTGGTGTTGTTGTTGTTTTTGTGGGTGTAGCAGAGCGTGTCTTTGGTCACACCTGCACAGAGCTGCCAGGATGATGGATGCTCCATTAGCGCTGCTGTAATTGGCATTCTCCACGCTTCACATCCATACGCCGCTGTGTGGTTCCTCTACACAGACCTGGTACTGCAATTCCCTTTCAGTCGGTCACTCTGGACGTCACGTCGGATCAGAAGGGGAATGCCGTCTCTAAGCAGAGGATGGCCCACTGGATCCCTGGTCCTTCAGGGAACGAGGGTTACCATACGTAACCGAGACGTTCAGCCGCTATGAGCTCTCAATCGGAGCCTTCCGTCCGTCCATCTGTCTGTGATGGTGTTATTCCTGTGTGCTAAAGACAGCAGTGACACTGAATATACGTGTTGTCATCAACATCATAGCAGTGAGCCCTCACTTTCACAGTTGCTTTGATACTGTTTTTTTCATATTAATTTACTCCATATTATTATTTTATTTTTTATAATTTTAATTTATAATTTTATTGTTTTTTTTAATTTTTATTATTTTATTTTATA
>NW_015548215.1:310100-316340 GCF_001515605.1 Sinocyclocheilus anshuiensis | reverse complement strand
TATATATATATTTATATATAGATAGATAGAATGTCAGTTAATGTTTGTTTTATTACAAGTAATGAAAACGTTTTTATGGTTTTAGTTTTAGTTAACAATCATAACCCTGATCTAAATGTATTAAAAATAATAGTTAATGATAAATAAATTATAAAAATAAGATTAAATTAATTAGCTGAATAAATAAGTATATAATTTGATTAAACAAATAAATTATTTTTTTATACAAAATAAACATAATAATGTAACATGAAAAACCCCATATATTTACAATATAATATCTTATATTTATAATATACATTTTTTAACATATAAATTGCGTCTTTACTATTGTAGAAATGACAGCTGAAAAAATGACTTTATATGTTGAAATTACATTAATGTACTCGCTCATCATTTTATTTCTGTTAACATGCATTATATTTTGATTATCAATTTTGATTTATTTAGTTATTTATTTAGCATGGTTTTAGTTTTAGTTAACGATAATAACCCTGATTTCAAACTGGGGTCTGTAGAAAATACTAGAGAAAAACTGTGTAAAAATGTAAAATTAAATAATAACAAGCTACTTAACAAAATGTAGCTAACTGCTATAAATCTACTTAACTTTCATCTAGCTAAAGGGAAATTTCTTTCAAGTTACATGGCTGTAATATTAGCGATATGATGGCTGAAATGTCCTTCTGTGTTGTGATAATATTCAATTCAATTCAAGTTTATTTGTATAGCGTTTTTACAATACAAATCGTTGCAAAGCAACTTTACAGCAAATTAAGTTTCTACAATATTTAGTGGTAGCTTATCAGTGGTGACTGTCAGTTAATGTACATATGGCAGAAATGTACGGAAAAATCAATTTAAGACGTAATCAAACAGACGATGAACACTATTAACAGCAATTATTATATGATGCAATCAAACTTATAGCAAAATGTGGTAGTTCTGTATGTTGTTTCAGGGTTGGCATCATCTGAGGTCCTCTGAGGGGTTGCATCATCTCTTCTCAGGTGTTCTGGATCCAGACTGAAGCTTGTGTAAATCCTAGTTACCACGGGATGTCAATCCCAGCAGAAACAGAGAAACAAATAGAGACATAATTAGCGTAGCTGCTGTTCCAACCAAGCAAAATTGATTTGTTTAACCCAAACTAAAGAATAATAATGTGCATTTGATCAGATATAACTGCAGCACAAGATTATGAGATGCATTATTTGAATGCTTGGCCAAAGAGATGTGTCTTTAATCTAGATTTAAACAGAGAGAGTGTGTCTGAACCCCGAACGTTATCAGGAAGGCTATTCCAGAGTTTGGGAGCCAAATGCGAAAAAGCTCTACCTCCTTTAGTGGACTTTGCTATCCTAGGTACTACCAAAAGTCCAGAGTTTTGCGACCTTAGGGAGCGTGATGGATTGTAGCGTGGTAGAAGACTAGTTAGGTACGCAGGAGCTAACCCATTAAGGCCTTGAAGGTAAGTAATAATATTTTGTAACTGATACGGAACTTAATAGGTAGCCAGTGCAGAGACTGTAAAATTGGGGTAATAATATTGATGTTGTCTCTGTCATTCAGAGCCTCCGATCCCCATCGCTCCTCCTCAGCTGACGGCGGTTGGCGCCACCTACCTGTGGATCCAGCTCAACGCAAACTCCATCAACGGCGACGGGCCCATTATCGAGAAGGAGGTGGAGTACCGCACGCTTTCCGGAAGCCTGATCGACAGCCAACCAGTCGACAAACCCAACCACAAGATCGGCCACCTGGACCCTGACACCGAGTACGAGATCAGCGTGCTGCTCACCAGACCCAACGAGGGCGGCACCGGGGCCCCGGGTCCCCTGCTCAGGGCCCGCACCAAGTGCGCAGGTAAAAAAAACAGTAATTTTACTACTTTACAGCTTATTCATTTGGCGACTGGCAACCAGTGATGGAGAAGCTGCACTGAAAGCCATTTCTCTAGTTATCCATACCAGTGTTATTTTAGATACTTTTGTAGTTTTAATTTTATTTAATTAAATTTTATTTGAAAGTTTTAATAATTTTTTGTGTTGTTTATTAATCTTTATTTATTAGTTCTATTTTATTTAGTTAAATTCGTTTTTTATTATTATTATTATTATTATTATTATTATAATTGTTTTATTTCAGTTGACAATTATTTAATTTCAAGTAATGAAAATGTTTAGATTTTTAAAATTGTTTTAGTTTTAGACGATGATAATAACCTGGAACGATACCAGGGGTTTTAAAAATAGAGTCTGTGCAAAAAATTAGGGAAAAACAATGTAAAAATGTAAAGATAAAAAATAAGCTAATCATTTGATTAACAAGTATAAATAAATTGAATAAAATAAATGTAAAAAATTATTAAATGAAAAAAAAATGTCATCTAACAGTGCAGTACTATAGTGAGTAAAAAAAACACATAATGCTGTAACACAAAAAACGTAAATATTTTCCAAATAATATTTTGCATATTTATAATATTATGTTTTAAATAAATAAATAAATAAATAATTTAATTAAAATAAAAAAAGATGAAATAATCAAACAAATTAATAATACATCTAACAGTACAGTACTATAATGAGTAGAAAATAAACATCATAATGTAACATAATTGAAAAAAATTCCAAATAATATTTTATTCATATTTTAACATCAATTTTTTCAACAGTATAAGTTGGGGTTTTATGCATAAAAATATATAGATGTATTTATTTATTTGTTTATTTAAATTTTAGTATGGGGGTCAGTGTTCATCTAAAATATTGAAAACCATTGATCTATACTATAAGATACAAACAAAAAGTAGCTGTGCTGAATCTATTCACTTTAAGCTAAGTAAAGTGACATTTTCTTTTTAGTTACGTAACTACAATATTAAAGTTTTTTTTTTATATACAGCAAGTCAGATCAGAGTGTATTTGTTACAAAAATAATTTTTATGCATTTAGCAGATGCTTTTATCCAAAGCGACTTACAATCGACTTACAATACTTACATTATACCTGTACACCTACATTTACACGAAATACAGCTGATAAAACCATTTAAATTAATAATTGGATACAAAAAAGGTTCAAAATGATGTGCAGAACCAAAAATGAGTCTGAAGATTAAGTAATTTATGAATCTTTTTTAGAATCTTTTTTTATTTGAACTGCTTCACCACAGTCCAAATGAACTGATTCACTACAACAAACTGATTCACTAAAATGAACTGATTCACAACAAAGAACTGATTCACTATTATGAACTGATTCACTATGATGAACTGATTCACTATAGTGAACTGATTCACTACAATGAACAGATTCACTACAACAAAATGATTCGCTACAACGAACTGATTCGCTATAACGAATTGATTCACTATGATGAACTGATTCACTACAACAAACTGATTCACTTCAATGAATCTTAATGTAGTTCATTTAGTTTTAGTGCAAGTTAGTGTCTTCCCAGTCCCTGGTTGTGTCGTTGTGTCTTGATGCTTCATTCAGTGAGTTGAGATTTGTTCATGTGAGTCGTTCGTGAATGGCTAGAGTTTGATGTCATTTAAACGTCGTCAGCGCAGATGGAGCTCATTTCTGGACTTACGAGGAGTTCATTAGCTAAATAAACACTGTGTTAGTTGTTGTTTAGATGCTCCGGTGTTTCTCTAGTAATGGCGCAGGAAAGCTTTAGCGTTATTAGGGATTTGTCACATTAGCATCACGCCACCAGAGCCCCGGGCCCCCAGCAAACCACACGCAATTATCACAGTAATTAAGCAGGTTCAATGACTCTCATTCCCGATGACTGCTGTGATTGTATAAGCGCTCAGGATCACCGCGTGACACTCCCACACCAGGCTAATCGCTAGTCCATTAGCCTGAGCGCTAACTGCCCATTAGCGCATCACAGGATTCATCAGCCAATCGGACGAGAGGTGCTCGAGGCCATAAAGAGTGGAACGACAAAACTGCATTTACATAAATTATCATTCCATTCCATTGACTGTCCGGTCATTAGCATATATTTGCTCTGACGGCCTTTAACAGAGAACGACTGAACAGCAGAGCGTTTCTGATAAACAACAAATGCTCTGTTTGTTTTGGACGTACTATGGTACTACCGTGGTATACTGCTGTATATGGTGGTGGTTGAGGAGATTCCCCAGAGTACGCAGAACAGCGCTATATAAATGTAACAAATTATTATTATATGTTTTATGTAGAAAAATACATACATTTATAAACATACAGTACATGCACTAGACATATACATGAATGCGTTATATACATTAAATAAATAAATACGTATATACACACTTATTTTGTATATTTGTGTGTAAAAAATTTTAATAAATGGAATATATTATAATAAATATTATATACAGTATATATATATATTTGTATGTATGTACACACATGCATATTTATATCTGCAAATTTGATTTAAATTTGTGTATTGTTATTCATACAAATATATATGTGTGTATTCCTTTATATACAAATGCATAGATATGTAAATTATATTTCCATATATAAAATGTGTGTTTGCATATGTGTATGTACATACATACATTTATGCTTGCATATACAGTATATTTACATATGTGACCCTGGAGCACAAAACCAGTCATAAGGGTCAATTTTTTTAAATGGAGATTTATGCATCATCTGAAAGCTGAATAAATAAGCTTTCCATTGATGTATGGTTTGTTAGGATAGGACAATATTTGGCTGAGATACAACTATCTGAATATCTGGAATCTGAGGGTGCAAACAAATCTAAATATTGAGAAAATCATCTTTAAAGTTGTTCAAATGAAGTTCTTAGCAATGCATATTACTAATAAAAATTTAAGTTTTGATATATTTACGGTAGGAAATTTACAAACTATCTTCATGGAACATGATCTTTACTGAATATCCTAATGATTTTTGGCATAAAAGAAAAATGTATAATTTTGACCCATACAATGTATTGTTGGCTATTGCTACAAATATCCCCCAGCGACTTAAGACTGCTTTTGTGCTGCAGGGACACATATGCAAATTTGTTTATTTTTATTAATATGTGTATTTGTTTATATATAAATGCATATATGTGCATGTAAATCATATTGCATATATGTGTGTGTGTGTGTGTGTACGGTAGTATCAGCGTAGTACTGTGTTTGCACTGGTTAACTGTAGTGTGAGTTGTGTGTTGTAATCGGATCTGAATGCGCGGCGTCTCTTGTTTTGACGTGAAGGAAGTGAATCTTCAGATCTCAGAGTGGCAGTGGATCATGTGTGCTGCTGAAGGGACGGGACGCGCTTAACTCATGTGACCTCAGCATAGTCAACATAACACTCATACCTGCAGCGGCGCCACCTGTTGACCGACACACACACACACACACACACACACACACACACACACACACACACACACACACCGATCACATGACACGCTGATGGAGCAGAACACAGAAACACACATATGCCATATTGGATTTGATGTGAACTTATCTCACAAAAATATGTTCTAAGAATGTTTTGCTGATGTTCCCATTAAATTATGGAAACGGTATTTCTAAATGTTTTCTGAACGTTCAAAACGACCAGTGTAAGGCAACACTTCCATTGTATCATCTTGTAAACATTATGGGAGCGTTACATTTGGATGCTCTCTGAACGTTCTGAAACAAAGTGACATAAAAAAACGTCAGATGAACGTGAAACTGTGAACGTGAAATGAAACATTTATTAAAAAACGTTATAAATGGTTATATTAAATTTGAATAATCCAAGAGCATGTATAATTATAATTAGCCTATGAAATGTTTTATTTTTTTCCCCAAATTCAGCTTTAATTTTTCTGAATTAAATTTTAATTAAGTAAGTTTTTAGTAATCAAACAGCAAGTCTAATTAATTGAACTCATGGAACTTATACAGTTTAACAACAATTTATTTAAAGTTTATTTTATTTTTTTTTATACACATACGTTTTTAGGGCCCTTTGAATTAGTTTTCTTAAATTTCGTTTCTGACGGATACCATCGGCACAGAGTGGCAGGAGTGTGACAGACTCCAGACGCAGACCAGCTCTTTTCTAATGACCTTCTGCTGCGGCTCGTCTCGCCCTGAACACGCTACAGTCCACCCCAAACACACTCTGAGATTTACTGTACGACTCTGATAAGAGTTGCAGCAGCTGCAGAATCTGAGCCACAGAAACACATCATTCCTCGTCCTCCGGTACT
>NW_015548215.1:302563-310022 GCF_001515605.1 Sinocyclocheilus anshuiensis | reverse complement strand
ACACACACACACAGAGTAACTTTCACCTCTGTGTGACTCAAAAACACTACAACAGCACAAAGCCGCTCACTTTCTTCAGGTTCTGATGGAAATATTACAAAGTCAAATAAGGAAAAATTAATATTCTCTATTAATGTGCCAAATTTCTACACTATCTGACAATCATAACTAGGGCTGGCTCGATACCAGTTTTTTAGAACCGATACCAGAAATTCTGAGTATCTGCCGATACCGATCAGTACCAGCGCAGTATTGCTACAAATATACCCCAGCGACTTAAGACTGCTTTTGTGCTGCAGGGTCACATATAGACAACTTCATTGTAAAGAAAAACAGTAAATTAATAAATATATAATCATAATCTATGATAAAAATACTACTATAAACTAGGTTATTGAATAATTCAGTAAAGTTACTCTAGAAAGATCATCTAAATATTTAGTGAAAAAAAAAACAGTATTTAGTGGGGAACAAATAAAAGTGAATAAGTGTAGAGCTAAATCTGGTAAAATGTTAAACATTGCTCTTTGTATTGTTGTAAAATAAATTCATGAAAAACAAGTAGCCTAATATATTTATATATTAATTAATATACTATCAAATTAAAAGACATTTTAAATCATTTTAAATGTATAGCACAGTAATGAGGCAGCAACATATGATAGATAAGACAAGGCTATTAACAATTTTTTCATTGAGCAAAAGTATTATAACATGATGAAAGGCTCCTATACAGAGCGGCACGAAGCGCTTATGCACAGAATGATGCACTTGAAGCAACATAAAAACAATATAAAAATATTAAAAAAAAATTATTAAATCAATTACTAAATAAAAGTATGCTGTTCTCTCTATTACTGAAAAAAATTAGAAAGTGGTATACTAAAATACATAAAAAGTCTATGCACTGAAAAAAAACAAATTGGTGTATAAACACTTTTCAATAAGAAATTACTAGTAAATTTCACAAGTAATCACTAAGAAACAGCGAATAACACATTGAAATAAACGTGAAATTCGCAAAAAGACTGAAATAGTGTTTTCTTGTAAACATACTCCAATAATCTTTGTTTTATTTAAAACCGCAACCTTTATTTACAATCATTTTTGCAGTGTATAATAGATATGGACTTTATCTATAATTGAAAGGATATATGAATAAATGATGTGAAAGTTGAGGGCCACTCAGAGCGTGAAGATCAGACGTGTAAAGAGAAGAGGAAAGAGAACGGGAACTAAACCAGTCTCTGTTACTGTACGAGCGATCGCTCTGCATCACACTTTTCTAGCGCGTTTACAGTCACATGCACAATGAATTCAAGCTAACTGTCTAATTTTGACTGCAGTCAGAAATCAGTTTAATCGGTTTATTGTTCATGCTGTATTGAATATTAATGTTTGCTCAGTTGATTTATGTTTGGTGGAGCACCAAGTGATGTTTGCTCACGCCTAAGTGTCAGATTTATGTATCTGAAATCCATATAATCACACAGTTTTAACATAAACAAGCTAGTAATAAATGAATTAATAAATAATAGAGCACTATCATTTTACAAATTGTAATAAATTATTAAAGTTGTGTGATGAGACATGATGTTTTAATCAATGAAATTTAATTAAATTTAAATGTTTTGAAATCCAGAAAAAATAAAATGAAAAATAAAGCAGATTTTATAGGCCCCTAAAAATGCTAAAAAAAAAATTTTTTTTATTAAATTGTACAAGTTTCAGGATTTTGATAAATTAGACTTGCTTTTTGATAATTAACATTTAATTTGACCATTAAAACAGAATACAAAAAAAAAAAGAAAGAAAGAATAATATGTTTTTGTAATAATACTTATAAACTGAATGCATTTTAAATACAAAAATAACTTGTTTATATATTAATAATATATTAATATTAAATTTACATCAATAAATCCAGTTAGTTTCAATCTCATACTTTTTAACTAATTGAATATCGCTTGTTCCACAGCTAGCTTTTTAAAAAAAAAATATATGTTTAACTGAATAAATTTAATTGTTTCTATAGTGAGCAGATTTATGCTGATATAAGCAATCTAAATAAGCGAATTTTGAAATCTGATTACTTAAATAAAATCAAATAGATGATGATAAACTATGCCATAGTTATTTAATGACTGACAAACATGCATCTCATTAAGTTTGTTAGTTTGTTAAAACGCTGAAATCCAAATGCATGGAAATATATATGCAAATCAAATGATAGTCAAGCGTTGTGAATTGTGAATTTTGACGTGAGCAACCTGGTTTTCTTATTCATCATAATTCATTTCTGCTGGTGTCAGATCAGCGGTGTGAATGTTGGATGTGCGAGACGGCGGCTCTGCATTTCGTTAATCCAGTAGAAATGAATTCACTGCATTCTGCTCAGTTTTCAGCTTGAAACATCATTTCTATGGTAATTCCCTCCCGGTGTCTATCCTGACGAACAAACCCAGATTCCGACAAATAGAGCGATATCTGTTTTGTAGGGCTGGTCAATTTTTCTGATTTTATCGATTAATTCGAATGTAATGTTTTGCCGCAATTTTATGTTTTAGAAATCGAGAAATCGCGATTTTGAATAGAAATATTACCAAACGTTAAAATTAGACACTTTGGCAATATGCCAATGATAACAATAAAGAGAAAACGATGTCGGCGCACGTGATTAACCGCTCATGTGTGACGCGCTCATATCACACAGAATGCACTTTTGTGTTGAAAGATGCGACGCCTGCAGAGGAATAGGAAAAACATGCAAGAAGATGGGAGTAAACTTATTTTAACTTGAGCGCCGCATTTTTAGAATTCCGTTTCATGCAAGAGACGCGAGCGCAACAGTCAAATGCGTCACAGAAAAAACATTGGAAAAGCAGCGCAAGCGAATAAAAAACCTGTTTGGAACTACTACTGTATGTCTGATATTTCATGTGTGCATCACGGTGACAGACTGAAAGCTGCTGTTTATTGTTTTTACAGAACATTTATAGTTAATAGTCTGCTGGTGTTATACCTTCAGTCATTTTAAATTTGAATTACCTTGACTTTTGAGATTTTTTTTTAAGCATTTTCCTCGTATTATATCTTAACATGTAATATGTGTAAGACAAGTTTGTACAAGCTGTAGTTGTAGTTCCTGCATTTTTTTCTGCAAAGATATTTAACAAGTGATTTGTTTAACATGTTGACAACTTCATGTGTGCTGCACTTGGAATATAATTTTCATTAACTACAGGGATATTAAAGAAGAAGTTACTTGAATCATGTTGTAGTTACATTTTCAAGTTGACTGGTTAAAAATCATAAAAAATCGCCAAGCCCTACTGTTTTGTGTATATCTTTTTTGAATTTAGTTTCTTATTCTTATTTTTCTTATTTCTTATTTTCTTAAATTTCTCATTTTCAGTTTGTCCTTTCAGTTTAGTATTTTGTTATTTTAATATTTTGTATTTATTCTGTTCTTATATTCTATGTTTTCATTTTAATTTTAGTTAAAGATTTAGTGATTTTGTCATTTTTTTTGTCATTTTTTTGTTTTTGTTTTGGGGGTTTTAAAATGTGTATATTGCTTTAATACATTTTTATTTCAGTTTTAGATTTAGTTATTTTAGTACAATGAGAAAGAAAAAAGTTAGATTATTTTATTTTATTTTATTTTATTTTACTATAATATCCCTGCCTTTTTAATGTTTAATAAATGTAGGCTATACAATCTGAAAACTTACAATATGTATATACCTTTTTTCTGGCCGTTTTTTTTTTTTTTTTGTAGTTTAGTTATTTTGAGCTATAATTTATTTGATTTTAGTTTCAGTTTTTCCAGTTATAGTAGTTGTTATTTTGTTTCAGTTAATTTATCTTTAAATGTTTAGTTTTTGTTTTAGTTTTCATTACCAATAATAAAACTGGTTGACACATTTTAGTTTAGTTTAGTTTTTTGTTTTTATTCATCATGTTCAATTAAATCTGAAAAATTCTGCAGAATGTTCACCAAAAATCAACAAGAAAATGCAAAAAAAAAAATAAATAAAAATAAAAATAAAAAAATATATTAATGAATAAATAAGTCTAGCGCTAGAGTTACGATTAAGGTCAACTTTAATATTTGTAATGTTTAATATTTAATACTCGTATTTGTGGTCAAGCCTGATCCAGTTGCTCAGGCTCCGTATAGGGTATTCTAGAGGAGATTTGATTTGATTTATTTTTTCTTATTTACGATTCAGGTTTCAAACCTCAGGGTTTTAGTTTTGAGTTACTAGCCCAGATCTTTAACCAGATTTACTAGCACTAGTGCAGTGTGATGTGATATTAGCAGCTGAGGGGTGTGTGAGAGAGAGAGAGTGTGTGTGTGAGAGAGAGAGAGAGTGTGTGTGTGTGAGGGTTTGTTTTCTCGTAGCTCGAGGTTGTGAAGCAGTATTATCCACAGGACTTTTATTATGCCTTCTGATAGTAATGTTTCCTCGCTTTGCCTTCTTTCTTTCCCTGATCTTCAGGACGTTCCTGCAGGAGCTGCAGTGAATCAAACATTATCAGCGTCTGTTTTCAGAGTGCACAGACCTGCATATTTTAGCAGCTCTTTATAATTCATTTTACATGAGCAGCGCGGTAAATAGAGTAAACCTGCCTTTTATCGCTGAAGTAGGTCATTACTCCGGAGTCCTTCCTTCCTCTCCCGGTGGAAAGTGCCGGCGCCTCGGGCAGATTCACGGAGAGGTGTCCTGCTGTAACTGTGCTCGCTTTGTGTGAAAGTTTTCAATCCCAGTTGAAGAAAGTTCACCCCAAAATTAAAACTCTGTCATCATTTACTCATAAATATTAATTCATATTTATTATGATTATTAAATTAAAGAAAAAATCCAAAATTGAAATTCTGTCTTAATCTACTGATTCTAAATTATATTTATTTTATTATACTTATAATATTGTTATGTTTATTTTATTATAAATATTAAATCATTATAAATATTATTCTATATTATAAATATGAAATAAAAAAATTCTGTTATCATTTACTCACCCTGAATAAATAATGTTATATTAAATTATATTATATTATATCTATTTTATTACATTTATTAAATTGTTACATTATATGTATTAAATTTTACATATTAAATAATTATATGTGTGAGTGTGTATATATATACAGTATATATAATACTACAATTTTGTCATAATTTACTCACCCTAAATTATTTGTTTTTATTATGTTTATAATATTGTTATATTTATTTTATTATTAATATGAAATCATTAGAAATGTTAATTATTATATATTATGAATATTAAATTAAAAACACAAATTAAAATTCTGTTACCATTTACTCAGGCTGAATAATTATTATATTATATTACAGTATATTATATATTATATTATATCTTGAATATATATAAAAAATCTGATAACGTGGAGTGTGTGTCATGAGGGCTTTGTTGTTCATCTGATATGGTGTGTGTAACTGGTTCTGGTCATGTGACGTGAGCTGCTGTGGCGTTAGTGTTTCATACTGTCTCTCTCACACTTGCTAGGGTGTTCTGTTGGCTGCTGAGGAGTTGGATTTAGTAAAGGGCACTAATGAGGGTTGCTGTAGAAGCTCAGTCTGATGTTGTCGGGTCGGATCGGTGCGGCTCCGATGTCCTCTCAGGCGATGACATCATCATCATCATCATCATCAGTGAACAGACGCAGGAAGTGATGTCGAATCAGGCGGCATTGACACGGATCCGTCCACAGTGGGCCGAGCGCGAGGACGAGCGTGCCCTGTTTTGTGCAGAAGTGCACTCTGGGTAGAGTGATTGAGTTTTGATTGTGGGTTTTCAAAAGCTGTCATTACTGCTCCACTTCCAGCCGTATGAAAGCGCTTTGATAAGGATGAAAGCAGCGCCGTTGCCCAGATGGGTTTGTTGATATTGCTGCTTCCCGCCGAGGGGTTTCACAAACAATAAAGCGTCGCGGCCGTGATTCTTCCACTCGCGCTGTCTCTGTTCTCTGAAACGGCACGCCGGGGAACGACACACTCGAAGCTCAGAGCACATGAAACACATGAACTGCTCTCGCTGCTTTTGATATTCACTCAGATTGAGTTTCTTTATTCCCTGGTTTTCATGGAAGAGTTTCCTCGCTGGACTGGAACTCGACGGTCAGAGAAACACACATCAGCAAAGTCTGTAACACCAGATACTCGTCTTTGAGGAAGCATCATTTCAACCAAACAGCCTGTTAGATTCACTTAGTTTAGTGTAAGAAGTAAAATTCAACACAAAATCTATTTAAAATAATCATGTTTTAATTAACTTTATATTTAATTATTTAATTTAATTTATTTGTATATTTTTCTTTATTTGTAATTTTTTATGTTATTATTTTTATATATATTTTTTATTTGTATATTTAATATAAAATAAAATATTTAATAAATAATAATAATATTTAATTAATGTTATATTTAATTATTTTTATTTATGCACACCAGTATAACAGTACATGGTCATAAACAGCAATGTTTACATACAGATATATTTTTTTTACTAAAACATTTTAATCAATGAAATCAGCATAATATTAATGTTTTATCATCAGCAATATTGATATATAAGCCAGCATTATATCATGTGATGATTTTATAGTGACTGTCTTCATAACGGAGTCATTCAATTACTGATTGATTCGAGGACAAATAACTGTCTTTATGAGTGACTCACTGATTCATTCAAGCAATTAATTCAGAAACACTGATTGATTCAAGAACAGAACAACTGACTGTCTTAATGAGTGACTCACTGATTCATTCATTCAACCGATTCATTCAAAAATGCTGAAAATTCAATACAATAGATTCACATAGGAAACAGCTATTTTTATTTGCAATAATATTTCACAATTTTTACTGTATTTTTGATCATTTAAATGCACTTTTGAACAGTAGTGCATGTATATTTCTCACAAAGAAGAAACATATGTTTTATTCATTCCAAAGAAGAAACTTCAAGCGAGCGTTGTCGTGTGATGGACTGATAACATGATGATATGAGTCTCTCTCTCTCTCCAGAAGGAGAAGCATTTCTCTCAGGCTACGCTCAATTTGTTCCCCTTCATGCGGGACTAATGCTTTTATTCTCTCTCAGCCGCTCAGACATAGAGACCTCGGAGATATGATGATGATGATGATTTCACATGTAGTTTACATGCATGTTTTGGTGAACGTTTGCAGAATGCGTTGATGATGGGTGACCGGTGCGCTCATCAGAAGACCGTAATGTGTCAGTGGTAACTGATAGTTCACATCTAAATATCAATTACAATTATTTGAACGCAAGACTCATGGGAAGGAAACGAGTACAGGGAATAGCAATGAAACACACACACTCACACAAACACACTCACACACAGACACACACACACACACACACACACACACACACACACACACACACACACACACACACA
>NW_015548215.1:298841-302411 GCF_001515605.1 Sinocyclocheilus anshuiensis | reverse complement strand
CAAAATTTACTAGTATTACTATCCTTGTGGGGACATTTGGTCCCCATAACGTGATAAATACCAGGTACACACACACTCGCGCACACACACACACACTCACATGCACGCACGCACACGCACACACACACACACACACACTCACACACACACACACACACACACACACACAGCTGAAATGCTATTACTCAGCGCTAGCAATGGGAAAAGCTGCTGAATTGACCACAAGTGCTGTTTTTTATGAGGATCTGCTCACATCTATCTCCAGTTTAACTTTCGAGGCCGTTATTTTTTAGCACAGCGTTGGAGTTCTAGATAAAAGCGTGGCGTTCCTGTCAGCCGTGGTGGAGTTTATGGCCGGTGTCGCTGCAGCAGATCAGATTCATCCGTCCCGCTGTGAGGCTCGACCTTGACCCTGCACCCTCCATTTACCGCGTCAGACTCGGTAAAAAAAAATAATGGAGGTCTTTCTGTGTTTCTGATATATATCAGGTATATAGCAGAGCCATTGAGCAGAAGGTCAGAGGGGTCACGGAGAAAAATGCCGTTCAGTTCACTGATGTGTTCAAATATGACGTGCTTTAGATAGTTAGCGGCTTAAACGCTGAGAGGACGGAGAGTCTTTAGAGGACAGCGATTGTCCTGCAGTCAGTGGCAGGAAGACTGACCTCAGTGACAGGAAGCACATGATTCGACGGCGTGTGTCATTCAGAAAGTGCTGAAACTCCACAAAATAAATGAACTCTCAGAAATCACTGCAGCTCATATAGCAGAATGAATGTAAATGCTAGCCACATCACTCTTAATATTAGGAATGTAATGTTATATTGATATGAGTGTAAAAAAAAAAAAAATATATATATCTATATGTATGTAAACTATCATGAAACTGAAATATTTAAAATATTTGAATATGAACTCAAGTTTTGAAATGTTTTAATATGAATGTTTTAAATATAAAATATTTAAAGCATTTATTTGTATACATATAGATTCTATTATTTATCTATATATTTATATGTATATATTTGTGCTTAATCTTAAATTAAGCACAACTTAATGTTAATGTAACTTAACACACACACACACACACACACACACACAGCAGATAGTGTGTGTAAATAGGAGTGATTTGTCTGCTGGAGTTTTTCCTCTCTGCTCAGGTTAATCAATAGTCTGTTAATAGTATTTTCACTGAATGTCGGCAGGTAATCAATGAGTTAAAACAGAGGAAGAGGAGTTTGAAGGGCAGAGAAAGCCGAAGGCTAGAAACACACACACTCACACCCTTACAGTGAAATGTCTTAATCTGTGAAGAACCGCTTCATTTAAGCAGTAACGCATGAGAGATTGTGAACTAAACTTGTTGTGGCTAAAGTATATAATAACACACAACTTTATGGATCGTCGTCCTTCCTCTAGAAGAATCCGTGGAGATGCAGGAGAGGAAAATATGATGAAGTGTATGTAAAACAGGCTTTTGTTGTGCAGCAGATTTACGGAGGCGTTTGAGATTCTGTTTGTATGGAAATGCTGCTTCGCTCCTAACGGCGAGGTTGAGCTGCTGTTAGCGCAGGATTAGACCCTTGTTTATATCCAGCTTTAACTCACGCATGTGATTAGAAACTTTCAATCGCAGTATTTTCCCCAAACGCCCAGAGAAACAGTCTGATTTGAGTTTTTTAAAGCAAGCAGGAGTTTATTAGTGCCGCAGGTTTAGTCAGTCGTCAGTAGTGCTTTTTAATGTTTCTGAAGAAGTCTCTTCTGCTCAGCAAGGCTGCATTTATTTGATTAAAAATACAGTAAAAATGTGAAATATTTTTACTATTTCAAACAGCTGTTTTCTACGTGAATATCTGTTAAACTGTAATATTATAAATAATATATATGGATGCTCCTTCACCGGCATCATCCTAATCAAACCGCTCGCTTTCAGAACGAATGTCTCGACGACTGAGAGATTCACATCTGATTGGTTTACCGCGAGCGTATTGTCCAAAGCATCTCATTGCTTCAGAGATTCAAGCTGCTTTGTATGGAATCCGCCAGCTAATGCTTTGTGCAAAACGGCTCCGATATGTCACATTATAATGCCTATTATCTCAGGCTTGTTAAAGATGAACCACAATCTGTTTCCTTCAGAAAAACGGATGGCAGTTCAACTCTAACAAGCGTTTTTGCAGGAGCGCCTGAATACTGTAGATGTGCGGCGTCTCATTAGTGTCTTGTTAAGCGTGTGTTTGAGTGAGACGTAATTGAGAGGCTCCACAAAGAGCTTCATTTGAGCCGAACGGCCTGTGTTTGAGTGATTAATGCGTCCCGTCTCGGAGTCTGTTCAGCTCTCACCTCCAGTGTTTCTTACAAGCCGCTGATTAAAAGGTGTTTCCAGAGCCGTGTTTTAATCTGCAGCCACACACGTGCCCAATCACATGATCTTCAGAAATCAGTATAATATGCTGATTTGCTGCTCAAGAAACATTTCTGATTATTATCAATGTTCATTTTTATATTTTCCGTTTTAATTTTTATTTTAAAGATTTTTTTTTTACATCTATATACTTTTTATACATTTTTATTTCATGTGTTTTAGTTTTAGTTATCTTTAGTGCATCAATTCAAACTAAATGAAAATGAGAAATTATGTTTTTTATTATTTTATTTTAATTGAAGTTTCTTTTATTTTAAATAACAATTTTTTTTCTTGTGGTTTTATTCTTAGTTAACTATAATAAATCATATATATTATTTTTGAGATGATATAAGCGGCTTGTTAAAGATGAACCACAATCTGTTTCCTTCAGAAAAACGGATGGCAGTTCAACTCTAACAAGCGTTTTTGCAGGAGCGCCTGAATACTGTAGATGTGCGGCGTCTCATTAGTGTCTTGTTAAGCGTGTGTTTGAGTGAGACGTAATTGAGAGGCTCCACAAAGAGCTTCATTTGAGCCGAACGGCCTGTGTTTGAGTGATTAATGCGTCCCGTCTCGGAGTCTGTTCAGCTCTCACCTCCAGTGTTTCTTACAAGCCGCTGATTAAAAGGTGTTTCCAGAGCCGTGTTTTAATCTGCAGCCACACACGTGCCCAATAAAGATCAGCCTTCGCTTCGTTTCCCTCGCAGACTGTGCTCTGCGTCGTGCTCTACTAAAACACACGGTTGATTCTGCGTTTGACGTACGCAGCTTCAGCATGACAGACTTTCTGAGGGTCTTAAAGTCTTATTTCACCCGTGCACAATTTAAAGCCTTAATGCATGAGACAGATATGCATTGAATGTCTCTCTTCCTCAGTTTTTCTGTTTTGTTTTTCAGTACGAATATCTAAAGACACATTTACTGGAGATGCACAATGACCACATGAAGTCTTGTTTTCTGAGAAATTGAACAAAATGAAGTGAGTTTGTGCTTAAAACAAGAACAAATATCAATATAAATATTAAATAAATCAAGTAGATTTTTCTGAACCCTCTGACTTTTTAGTAAATGCGTCTTAATTTAACCCTCTGTTGCTCTGCAGTCATTTTTGACCGAAAAATCTTGTCATTTTTTTTTTTTTTTTTTTTTTTGGAATGGTCTGA
>NW_015548215.1:297070-298806 GCF_001515605.1 Sinocyclocheilus anshuiensis | reverse complement strand
TCTTGTCATTTTTTTTTTTTTTTGTTTTATTGGAATGGTCTGAAACTTGGTAAATGGCACTTGCGATGTGAACACACACAAAAAATGACGCATTGGAAACGAATGGAAAGTGAATTTCATCTAGTGAAAACGTTTGGTACTGCGCTCAAACAAAATCTGATGTTTTGTGATATCAACTTCAAATTTGGAGCACAACATGATTTGATTTATGGATTTTCTCCAAGTTTTAGAGTAAAACATGTTTCTGGAAATATATTTCATGTAATATTTGAAAATGGTATTTTTGTGCATTTTTCTTTTTTTTTTGCCAGGTGTCTTCTTTAGAAACAGACCAAACTTAAGTCTTCTTTCAAGATTTACAACAGTTTCAGGTCTATGCTCAAAAAGTGCTCAAAAAGTAATATAGGTAATTAAAATTAATATAGGTAATTTTAATTGGATCAAAATATAGTATATTCATAGTATATAGTACATTCATTTCATTAAAATAAATAAATATATAGATAGATAAATAAATAAGTACATTTTTAATTGTTTCATGAGCAGAATCAGAGGGTTAAGTAGATTTTTCTGACTCCATTGACAGATATTTCTTTTTAAATCATAAACTAACTTCATTTTGATCAATTTAAATAAAACAAGACTTTATCATTTTGCTTCTTAAGTAAATGTATCTTGATTTAATCATCTTTAGACATTTGCACTGGAAAACAAGACCAAAATACGGAGAAAGATATACATTTTTTGCAATTTAGTACAGTAAAATCTATTTCCATATTCTAGTGTTTAAAGGCAGAACTATTTATTTATTTATTTATTTATTAAATGAAATTAAAAAACAACGATGATCTGTTGGAAGTTGATTTTCAAACTTTGAAGTCTTGCTAATACAAAACATTTACATTTAGAGACCAGACTGTGTTCCCTTCAATTTATTCTGTTCATTTTCTTTACTTGGTCTTAAAAAATTCTTAAATCTACCTTCATGAAGCCTGCAGAACCCCTGCTATGAATAGTTTGTGTGCCATCGGTCCGTCTCTGTGGGAACGGAGCAGGTTGCTCATCGGGAGCGTCAGATTGCGTCGGATCGCCGCTGTAATGCCAGCGAATGTGTGTGAAACGCTGAATTGCACTGAAGTGCTGCTCAGATTGAACCCAGAATGAAATTGATCGTGTTACGGAGCCGACGAGCAGAGGTTTCATTAGAGATGAAGCCCAGACAGCACAAACTGATTTACCTGTGCTTTACTGTAAGCTCTAGCATCGCTTCAAAACACTGTTGTCTGTCGGGGGAAAAAAATCTTTATTTGCAGTATAATAAATGCAGTATCAAAGTAGTGATAATTAGGTGAACTGCACAAAAATATCCGGGTCATATTTGGCTCAAAAATCAAAAGAAAAAATGATATTTTGCATAAAGAAAAAATAAAATAAAATGGACAATTAAATACATTTTACCCCCAAATTCTCATTACTGTAATGCAGTATTTTTTGTTATTAAAGTAAATAATATTGTCATGAAACTAACACAATACAAAATATCTTAATGCTCTTAAAAATTGTTTTATTTTAATAAATGTATTTTCTCCTTTCTTTCACAATCTCATGCACAGCCCTCAAAATCATCAATATTTAATTAATTATAAATATGATCAATAATACAATAATAATTGTAATAATTAATAATTAGAATTATTATATATATATCTATATCTCTCTCTCTCTCTCTCTCTCTA
>NW_015548215.1:295291-296861 GCF_001515605.1 Sinocyclocheilus anshuiensis | reverse complement strand
AAAACTAGGAGTATTTAATTTAAAAATGACTTCTGTAGGCCAGTGTTATTTTAGTATCATTAAGATATTATTATAGTTTTAGTTAATATTTTAAATTAGTCTTCATTTTTATATTTTCTGTTTTCAATTTAATTTTAGTTAAAGTTTTAGTGATTTTGTTGTTTTTGATATGTCTAAAAATTTGAAATTTGAAACTAGCTGAAATAAAATGTTAAATTTTTTATATTTTATTTGTCGTTTCATTTAACATTTCAGGTAACTAAAATATTTTTTATGATTTTAGTTTTAGTTAACTATAATAACTGACCGAGATGATACAGACACATTTACATTAAATGCAGTCGATTAAATAGTGTTTGTGTATTTGATATCAGAGCTTTTTGTGCTTTTACAATGCAACCGTTTCTCCTGTTGTTCAGATCCAATGCACAGGCCTTGAAGACTCATAATTGTGGACAATATTTGTAGTTTTTGCAACTGGTCATATTTAAATTTGTCTGATGCAAAAACAATGGAGATCTCATTTAGAAAGACATTACTGATAAAACGTTGTTTTTCTTGCATTTGAAAGCTTTTTGTGCTTTTATTAAGCGCAGTGCATTCGGTTCTCCTGTGTTTCAGATCCCATGCACGGCCCTCGATGGCTGCAGGTCGTAGACATCAAATCCAAGCAGTTGACGGTGCGCTGGGAGCCGTTCGGATACAATGTGACGCGCTGCTACAGCTACAATCTGACGGTGCAGTACCGCTACACGGCTAACGGCAAAGAGGAGACGCGCGAGGAGACGTGCTACGATACTCTGAGCGCCGCGCCACAGCACACCATCCGCAGCCTGCAGCCCTACACCAACGTCAGCATTAAACTGCTGCTGCGCAACCGCGAGGGAGTCAAAGAGAGCGACGAGCTCGACGTGCTCACCGACGAAGACGGTCAGTCATGAGCATCCAGAGTCTTTTTATTAACAAAACTGCATTTCAACTGTATTTTATATGATTTTGCGTCAGCGTCAGACATGACATAAAAAAATACTCCTAAAAAAGCAATAAGCCCCATGAAGCCGTGGTTTACAGTGAATTTATAACAGCGTTGTTAGGTACAGCAACAAAGTGGTTGCCGAGCAGCACACAAACGTAAACAAAGGTGTATGTTACTTTGTAGAGTCATTTACAACAGCTTTGAACGCGTCTCAGCCAATCAGAATCAAGGACCGGAACTATCCGCTTTATAACATTCATTTTAAAGTTATATTAAGAGTCCGTATGAAAAACATTGACATTTTTTATAAAAAGTATTTTATAGGTATTTTTTATGATGTAGCTGTAGCATCATATATAATTCAAGTTTCATTTATAAATTGTCTTGGTATAAAAAAAATCTTAAAAACAAAAACATTTATCTTAATGTAATATTAAGAGTCTGTATGATAAACATTGACATTTCCGATAAAACTGTTTATTTATTTATTTTTTGTGTATGTTTTTATAATTTACTGTGGATTCAGACATGATTGACAAAACATTTTATTTAAAAATATTATTATTATTATTATTATTATATTAATAATTTATA
>NW_015548215.1:285750-295267 GCF_001515605.1 Sinocyclocheilus anshuiensis | reverse complement strand
TTTTTTTTTTTTCAAAAAAATATCTATTTTGGTATTTTTATGATTTGATGTAGCCTCAGACATGATTAACAAAACATTTCATCTTAAAAAATGATATTATTATCATTATAATATTTTTATTGGTATTTTTGTAATTTTCTTGCAGCCTCAGACATGATTCAAGACTTTCTGAACAACAAAAACTTTCATCTTAATGTCATATTTATTCTTTATGATAAACATTGAAATTTTTATAAAACGTTTTATTAATATTTTATTGTTATTTTTATGATTCAACTGCAGCCTCAGACATACTATAACTCAAGTTATAGTTCTTGCAAAAACAAAATATTTTAACAACAAAAAAATATTAATGTTATACTTAAGAGACTGTATGATAAAAATTGACATTATAAAAAGTTTTATTTAAAAAAAAAAGGTATGTTTTATGATTATGCTGCAGCCTCAGACATAATTCTAGTTTAATTTATTAAATATTCTTGCTCTTTTTAATTTATTTTCAATAAAACCATGTGAAAACACCGACTTCATCAGGAATAAGGTCATTCGTGTTGAACTTAATTCCATTTGCATTAATGAATGGCTTCAATTCTTGTTCGTGTCAGATTAGAGAGTTAAGTGTGTTATTTTTATTAGACAATAGCATCCATATAAACAGCATGTTTTATGAGGAAACATTTGAAAACACAACAAGCCTGCAGTCAAGGCTGAAGCTCGAACCTCTGGAGATGTTCAGAGGTCAAGGAACAACAAACTTCCATATTCCTTCGACTGAATAGATGAATAATCCTTCTCATGCTTGGAGGCCGTTCATTTTACTATGACATATTGAATACGAGAGAATATTGATTTAAAGCTCATCGGTGTCTCTTCAGATCGATACGGGTTTGATCAGCAGACTCTGATCGGTCTCCGTATTTTCTTTTCCAGTTCCCGGCGCCGTTCCGCAGGAGTCCATCCAAGGAAGCACATACGAGGAGAAGATCGCCCTCCGATGGAGAGAACCGCTCCAGACGTACGGCATAATCAAACAGTATGAAGTGAGTCCCGATTCCTTCAAGCTTCAGCATTCATCTTCCGTATGTCATTCTCTACACTCGCTTAATTGACTAATAAATCTAAACTAATAACCTTTAGATCTGTAAGCAGCCGGCGCTTTAAACGCCGCTCAGGTCAGCAGTGCCGAGAGATTCCATTAGAAAAGAGCCGCTGCAACAATTACAGCCTCCTACAGGAACGAAATGAGACGAGACGGAGTCATCTCACGCCCAGCCTACAGAAACATCTTATAAGATCTAGAGCCGGGTTTTGATTCGATTCGATTATCCTTCACAAGCTTGCGATTCGATTTCGATTCAGTATTGATTGTTTTGGATATATATCAGGTACAGGACATGGCAAATTCTCTCAAGGAAAAAAAAAAAATCTCTCAACTAATGCTGTAAAATAGACCTGAGAGTACCTGAAATTTGCTGATTTGTATAGAAACTAGGGCTGTCAAAATTAACGCGTTAAGAACGCAAATTCATTTTAACGGCACTAATTCTGTTAACACACGATTAATGCAGCACGCATTTTCTGTTTCAGGGTTTCCGCGGGGTCTTAAAAGGTCTTAAATTTAGTTGTATCATATTTAAGGCCATAAAAAGTCTTAAATGGTAAAAGAAAGTCTTATTTATGATTTCAAGAGGTCTTTAATTTGAGGACGGAAAGACCAGAATTGCGATATGACTTAATGTGAGATTAAACTTCAGAAGGTGATGATTTCATTGAATAAATAAATATGAACGCTGCATGTTTCAAAGTCTGCCGCTGCGCTGTTTTGTTTACAGTCGGAGAAACCGCTATGTTTCTGCCGGTCCGACAGCGCCACCTGCTGGCAGAGAATGAATTTGCATTTTCAATAAACCGGTCTGCTGTTTTTGTTCAGACCAATGTGAACATATACCCATGTTTTTATGCAGCAACGCGCAGCTGTAAATGTGAACAGATCGATAATAAGATAATGCATTATAAAAATCTAAACAATTAAGCCAGTAAAATATAATTATATGTTATTTAATATAATAATTAATTGACAATAATTGTTTAAATTAATAGAATAATTGATACTTTTGACTTTTGATTCACTTTCTTAAAAATAGTTTTAAAAACGTTGTTTTTGTGAAAACCTGTATCTGGATTCTTTATGCTCGATGTTGAGTATGGTTATGCTAATAATAAACATTCATTTGCATAAAGCGTCCATACTTGTCCATGCCCATGTTAATTAGAGTATTAAAAACTTGAAAAGTATTAATTTAAGGTACATTTAGGACAGATAAAAATGTGCGATTAAGTGGCGATTAATATTTTAATCAATTGACAGCCCTAATACAAACACTTTTTTGTCATATTAGCTTTCAATCACATAATTATATTTCTACTCCGATTCATTTTTTTGAAATATAAACATTTAAATGGTGTCTGTCACAAAATTTTGAAATATAAACATTTAAATGGTGTCTGTCACAAAAACTTGACGGATTTATTCAAACATAAATATTAAAGAACAGTAAAATGATAATGAATATGTCATATGGTGCATATTTAGCTCAGTTTAGTTCATTTTTCTAGCTGACGTTATGTGACATTGCTATTGTCGTCTCTCCGCGTTTGAAACACTGAGCGATTACATGAGACAGGAGACGGATTTCGGGATGTTGTACTCTTTCTTTTAACATACAGTACCTTTGGATGTTCATTCATGTTTATTTCATGCTGTAACTGCTGTTAAAACGGAGGAGACGATCTATCACTCCACATTAAACAGCGCCAAAACGGCATTTCATGTATAAATATTGTAATAAAATGGACAGCATTTGAAATCTGAGACGGTTTCATATCAAAAGTTACAAATCTCAAAGCGTATTGCGATTTATTGGATGGGAGGCGCTACAATGTTCCCTTCATTATCTGACAGGCGAGACTAATCGATTCTTGGGATATCGTTTCATGAAAATGAGAATCGATTAAAAACGAATCGTTTATAAGACCATTTAGCAAATGTTCCTAAAATGTTTTTTCTGAATGTTCAAAACATCTAGTTTTTAAAATGTTTTAGAAACGTTTTTCCTTGTGAGTGAAAACATTCCATTCCGTGCAGTCGTCATGGGAATGCTACTTTTGAATGTTCTCCGAAATAACATTCGTGTAACATTTTTGAAATGTTGCTACTTGTTTCAGAGAACATTCAAAAGTAACATTCCCGTAATGTTCGCAAATGGAATGTTTGCATAACCAAGAAAAAATGTTTCCAAACCATTTCAAAAACTGAACGTTTTGAATGTTCAGAGAAAATATATAGCACATATTTTTGTTATCTGGATGAGCTGCTCTCCATATTCATTTTATAGCTCTTGACTCTTACTCTTACAGTATAGCTCTTACTGACGTGTGGAAGAGCAAACCGTCGCTCTAGTTTTCCCGTCGGAGGGGATTTTCATTGTTTCAGTGGCAGTAAAAGAGTCTGGGATTTGAGGGCACTGGAAGAACAAACAGAAGCACATACCGCAGCGCTGGACTCACAGGAAGCTCACGCAGCAGGAATGTGGCAGGAGGAAACATGTTCCCTTCACAGGAAAAAAACACCGCATGAAATCAACACCCATTCAGGTTCCTGGTCTGATTGCGGTTTTATTCTATCAAAAAAGATATCTACATAATTAGTCATCTGAACTGAATAACTTGCTCTTAAATTTGAAACTTGTTGAATAACTGGGAAGTGCATTGCATTATGGAAGTGAAATGGGTTGTGAACGCTAGTACAGTACGTCCATTATTGAAGGAATAGTTCACCCCAAAATGAGCTAATAATCTGCTCACCCTCAGGCCATCTGAGATTAGGATCAGATTTGTAGAAATGCAGCATTGCATCAGTGTCTCAGCAATGGATGCTCTGCAGTGAATGGGTGCCGTCAGAATGAGAGTCCAAACAGCTGATAAAAACATCACAATAATCCACAAGTAATCCACAGCACTCCAGTCCATCAGTTAACATCTGGAGAAGACAAAAGCTGAAACAAATCCAGCATTAAGACGTTTTTAACTAAAATACCATAGAGTCCATAATCCATAATAACTCTTCCTCCAGTGAGAAAGTGTCTCTAAACAAACATGTGGCTGGATTTTGATGTGAGAGACAACGGGAGATGCTCTTTTTCACCGGAGGAAGCGTCATTATGGATTATTGACTTGGATTTTAGTTGAAAAAAAAATAGCCGGGTTTCCATCCAAATTTGTAATTTAACATGTGCACAAAATTTGAATACCGCATAAAACATTTGCGAATAAGCACCGTTTCCATCCAACGAGTCAAAGAGAACAAAATCGTCACTTCCTGATAAACCGGCACTAAAAATCACTAAGAAAAGTAGAAGCCACTGAATCTAATAATTTTCATATACAGTATAATAAATGACTTGTGCCTCGATAAATGCGCTCATGCTTTCGGAGCTAAATGCTGCTGTTCGGGAAGGCAGTCGTGAAAGACAGTTCTGGGAGGCAAACATACAGAAATACTTTGACGACAGACTTTGCTCGGGCATTTCAGAACGACCATAACAACATTTCAGATGCAGTGTAACGAGGTCCGTCTGCTGGTTAGTCAGGTTTTTCCGTCCCATAGCGCAAAGTCACATGACTTTTTTGATGTGCATGAAGGAATTCATTCACAAAATCTCCTATTACTCACATGAACCCTTTTTCACACACGTCAAAAACCACCTCAAGCGAGCGGAAAAACTTTTTTTTCCTTCACTCGTTTCTGATGTGATGCTTCAAAATGCACATTAAACCAGGCTGATGGAAACATAGCTAATGCTGGATTTGTCTTCTCCAGATGTTAACTGATGGACTGGAGCGCTGTGGATTACTTGTGGATTATTGTGATGTTTTTATCAGCTGTTTGGACTCTCATTCTGACGGCACCCATTCACTGCAGAGCATCCATTGCTGAGACAGTAAATAAACTCGTATCTATAAAATGCAAGGCCTTCAGAGACTCAGAGTGCATTGCATTATGGAAGTGAAAAGTGTCGCGAGTGCCGTTTCAGTCTGTCTATTATTGAAACACACAGTGTATTTTGGCTGTTACATTGTGTGCTCATTTTGTGATGATTTCTGAAGGGCGTGACTCATTCTGCGGCTGGAAACTCGGAACAAAGCGCCACTCAAACGACTCATTGTTGCAGAACTTAATTTGTGGAAATGCGACCAATTAAGCTGTCAGATTCACGTTATGAAATTACATTCTGTCATCGCGCTCGCCTTCAAGGAAGTGTCAGGGCTGCGATCGGTGCCGCTTGCTAAAGGGAAAAGGACCAAACAAAGCTTTCTGCCTCATTAGAGTCGCTCGACTTCCAGCAGGATCGCTCCTCCGTGGCATTTCGGGAAGCTCCCATGCGTTTGTGCCGGTGCGGAGCGTTTCTGCGGGGTTGAGGTGATGTACGTGCTGTCGTTTAGCTACAGTGACGTGCGGTGCAGTAATTGCACTGACAGCGAGTCGCCCCAGTGCATTCTGGGTTAAGTGCTTTGCTCAGAAACACAGTAATGATGGAGCAGGACTGTGATCCCGATAAATGTCCTGATCTGGGGTCAGGCCTCCGTAGCCTTAAACTTAGCCTTAAATTTTATTGAAGTTTTTGTAATTTTGTTGTGTTTTTGTAATGAATATTTATTTATTTATTAATGTCTATTTAGATTTTATACATTTTTATTTCAGTTTTATTTCTTTCCTTGGCAACATGCCTGAAATAAAAATATGTTTCAGTTTGGATTCGTTTTTATTTTTAGATTTTCCATTTCCATTTTAAATTTTACTAAAGTTTTAGTAATTTTAGTATGTGTTTTTGTCATTTTTATTAGATTTTTATTTTATTTCAATAACAAATTTTTTATGGTTTTAGTTTTAGTTAATTATGATAACCCTGATGTGAGACAGCTATATATTTTCATGGATAAAGATATAGAAATATACTACACCGATTTATAAATATTTCGTTTCTGTTAAGTTACATCAAGTTATTTATTTTTTACTGTACTGTTAGGTGTATTATCTTTTTATTTATTATTTATTTTAATATACTTTTTGTTTAATATGATTTTTATTTATCAAATTATTTTAATATAATTTTTATTATTTATTAGTTTATTTTCATATAATTTTAATATATTTATTTATTTACTATATGTTTATTAATTTGATTATTTATTTATTCATTTAATTATTTTAATATATTTATTTATGTATTTTTTTATTTTTTTTATTTAGAGTAATAATTTTTATTTAGTATTTATTATAAAATTTTATTTTTTCTTTTATCTGTTTGCCCGACCAATGGTAGTTGAGTTTTTGAGACATGCTAGAAAGTAGACAAAATTTTGCAACTCCATTTGGTACCACATAGAAACAATACACTTTACGTGTAAACATGGTAAATGTGTCAAACAAAACACCTATTAGTAGATAAAATACTGAATGAACAAACACATCCATGAATGATGTCTTTTACGGGTGCGGCTTCCATGCATTTACTGATTAGAGCTTTTAGAGAGAGAATAAACCGGACGTTTAATAAATGCAGTGTAGTTCAGCAGCTCGTCCAGAATAAAGATCAGCCTGTGATTCCTGTGCATTTGTTGCTGAATTGTTTGTATATTATTATGTGACCTCTGGTGGTGAATAAACGGAAGTCCATGGACCGAATTCGTGACAATCAGCATTATTCCCTGGGATTGATTGGTTTGGTATTCCGGCGTGGTTTCCCCGTGCGGATCAGTGTAGACGTCTATCCATCTACCTGTCTTAGACTAACATGAGTCCCATCGCCGCTCCCTTTGTGGCCTTAAATTGGACTCTGAATAGAGTGGCATTATCTGCACCACCCATTAGCAGCTGAATGATTTATTCAAATCAAGCCCCTCAGCTACTTTTCATTAAGTTATATTGGAAGCGCGGGGCGTCTGGCTCTCATCTCGACCGCAGAGAGCAGAAGAGAATCAGAGAGAACAAAAGTGAGTCTCTATCATCATAAAAGATCATACGCAGAAACGCTTCCTCGTTACTTCACAGCCGCTTCCTCTAATTGTGATTGCTCTGAATCGTGTGTTATTGCATTCTGAAGCTCAAGACAAACACTTGATTTCTTTACAGCAGGGATTCACAAATGCTTTTGTCAGCCGAACGCCTCAGACATGAAATATTTACTTGAAGCCTGCCTGAGATTTAAGTTAATATTTAAATAATTTCATGAAACATTCACATGTTCCCAGTCTTCTGATAACCGTTAATGGTCACGTGACATGCAAGTAAATAGATAATATATATATATTTTTAGTAAGGGTTTTATTTTGACTTAGCTGTGCTTTAAAGTCAACTCAGACCTCTTTTTATTGTAATTAAATGTGTTATTTTGGCCACATTACATTCACACTTGTGTTTTAGGAGCCCAATCAAGTTGAATAATAATAATAATAATAATAATGAATAACTTATTATTTTAACTAATTATAAAAATGAAAACAGAAATATATTACTATTGTAAATTGCAATTGTACTATAAAATAAAATTAATGCTCTGAATCGTGTGTTATTGCATTCTGAAGCTCAAGACAAACACTTGATTTCTTTACAGCAGGGATTCACAAATGCTTTTGTCAGCCGAACGCCTCAGACATGAAATATTTACTTGAAGCCTGCCTGAGATTTAAGTTAATATTTAAATAATTTCATGAAACATTCACATGTTCCCAGTCTTCTGATAACCGTTAATGGTCACGTGACATGCAAGTAAATAGATAATATATATATATTTTTAGTAAGGGTTTTATTTTGACTTAGCTGTGCTTTAAAGTCAACTCAGACCTCTTTTTATTGTAATTAAATGTGTTATTTTGGCCACATTACATTCACACTTGTGTTTTAGGAGCCCAATCAAGTTGAATAATAATAATAATAATAATAATGAATAACTTATTATTTTAACTAATTATAAAAATGAAAACAGAAATATATTACTATTGTAAATTGCAATTGTACTATAAAATTAAATTGAATAAAATATATTATTATATTATTTTAATTTTATTTTACACAAGTTACAATACTAATATTTATGTTAATTATTGTTATGATTTTTATAATTATCATTATTATTTTAACTCTTATAAAAATGAAGACAGAAATGTATTACTGTTGTAAATTCCAATTGTACTGTAATTGTGCTATAAATTATATGAATATAATATTGTAATATAAATAAATTATCTTGCTATATTATATTATTTTTATATGAACTTACATTATTATTATTTTATTTTAACTATTGTTTTAACTCTTATAAAAATGAAGACAAATATATTACTGTTGTAAATTACAATTGTACTGTAAAGTAAAATAAAATGACATTACATTAATTATAAAATTATTAATTAAAATAAATGTAATTATATTCTACTCCTATTTTACACTACAAGTTACAATACTAATATTTATGTTAATTATTTAAATTTTTTATATTATTTTTAATTATTGTTTTAATTTTTATAGAAATGAAACGGAAATTTATTACTATATATTGTATTGTAAAATTAAATTAAATTATATTAATAATTTCCTATATTTATGTCTTAAATAATTAGTTTTCAAACCCTCAAGCCTTTCATATTTTTATTTTGGCAGAGTACTGGTGAAGTTCTGTGAAGTTCTGTGCACAAAAAATGTTGAAAATGTTGAAATGTTCATCACTGCTGAATCATTCACAAAAAGAAAATAAACAGAGTCCGTTCGGGTTTCATGTTGAATATTCACAATAATGCGCAGTGGGACTTTGGACCAATGAGATGGCGCTGTGGGCGGGGCTTCCTCCTGTGATGTGCTGTTTTTGTGCCTGCAGATCTTCTATAAGGCCGTCAGCTCCTTCGACCCCGAGTTCAATCTGTCCAATCAGAGCGGGAAGATGCTGAAGTTCAGCAACGAGACGTCGCACATCTTCACGGGTCTGTATCCCGGATCCACGTACTCCTTCACCATCAGAGCCAGTACGGTCAAAGGATACGGGCCGCCCGAAACCACACAGTTCACAACCAAGATCTCACGTAAGAGCCGCGCCAGCCGTGTGTGTGTGTGTGTGTGTGTGTGAGAGAGACGTGCTCATATGTCACCTGTCAATCATAACAGCACCGCGTATGCCGGGATACGAGCAGGAGACACCGCTGAATCAGACCGACAGCACAGTGACAGTCCTTCTGAAACCGGCCCGGAGCCGCGGAGCACCGGTCAGGTGCGTCTTCATTCACATCAGACCCTCACATCAGCATCAGCACCAGACAAGCTGTTATAGAACTAGAGCTGTTTGGTTTATATGAAAAGCTCCAATAGCAAGTTCAAAATAATAATAATTTTTAAAAGTAATCATAATCCAAACAGGCAGTGCTATCTATCTATCTATCTATCTATCTATCTATCTATCTATCTATC